>NW_009225638.1:119667-146266 GCF_000690835.1 Fulmarus glacialis
GGAAAAGGAATACATACTGTACTTTCAAGTGAAGATTCAATTTTAAAAATAAGGAAATGATTTATCAGTATAATGTCATGAAACTCTAAAATCACACAGTAAGCCCAATCTTGTTCTGATTAAAGCCAAAAGGAATTTAGTAAAAGGCAGAAGAATTGGGCCAAGTCTTAGAGGACTTGAGACCAATTTTCTCTTATAGCATTTACTGGAAAGAAGAAAGCCCACTTTTTCCAGGAAGAAAGGGCATGTTTCTCGCCTTGTTCTCAGCATTTTGTCTTCACTCCAGTAAGTCTCTGGCCATCATTTTTAGCATCCATGGGGTTGCACAAGCTAAACACAGGGAATTATAACCATGAAGTTCAAAGTACAGCTCTATTAACTTTCAAAGAAACTGTTAAAAGCAAGCATTTGGTGCGCCAGGAATGTCAAGACTTGCATATAAGCTGAATTTTACAAAAATGAGCACTCATGGAAGTCAATAGGATTACTTACAGTGCATAAAGTTAAACATGTGCATATATTTCGGGAAGCCGCATGCAGGTTACAAACACCCCTTAATACTGTGCATTGCTGAACTTCCTTGTAGCATTTCCAAGCTGGCAGAGGTGTCCTTTCACTAAAACCTGAGAGTGTGGCCAAAGTCTGATGTGGTATAGCTTAGCCTAACCTACGGGTGCTTTTAAAAGGGAACCCACATCAGCCCAAAGCTGCCTGAAAGCAGCTGATGCGAGCACTTTGCTGGGAGTTTCTAGTGCTTACATTTCCAAACCAGTCTTTCCCTTCCAGTTCAGGTTTAGGAGGGTTTGGGGTTTTTTTATGTACACAATTAGTGGTTCTTACAGGCTTCTCTTCTCAATAATAAGATAAAACAGTGTTTGGCGCTGTGGAGGATTCTCTGACTTGCAAAGCTTACCTGAACATTGTTATTATCATTGTCTTCTTGTTATTTGCCTGACACCACAGAGGTGTGCCTCTCATTGCTAGGTTACATTCCACATAGTAATCCAGGTTTCCACAAATAATTGAATCCAAAATTAAACACGTGGTTATTATTCATTGTAGTTAAGGTAGGGTAGTGTTACACTTTTACAACATTGTTTTTTTGTTTGTTCATGAATAAGTTCATAGAGTTGGTGTCAACAAATTAAAACGCGTAACTGTAGAAGCAGAAGGGAAGAGTTACAGAGGAGAGCACATCATAGGCACCGATCTGCCTTTCTGAGGCCCCTGGAAGGTCTGGACTCCACGGCAGCGTGCTGCATGCTGCAGCAAGCATTCGTCTACTAGCAGTAGCTCCCCAAACCCATGTGTGCACCTAGCTAATACCTCAGCATTCAATATTAATAACTGCGATCTCCAATAGCATTTGCATCAAGGCTGCAGCCGCCCCCTCAGGGAAGGTTTCCTGCAGCCACGAAGTGGGTGGCCAGTGGGAACGGTTATGCAGACACAATTGTGCCTTGAGTTCGCAGGCAGTTTAGGTGTCTGTGCACAGGTAACAGGTCCCTGAGGATGTGCCAAGGTACAAACAACTTTGGGAAAGCTACTAGAAGCTGAAATTCTGACCCATTCCCCAGACGTCTGCAACCCAGTGACCTTTTCCATCTAATATATGATCTGGCTGATTGCTAATTTCAATTAGTTGTGCAAGAAAACCACAGGCTACAGAGTCAAGTGAACTATCAGCATGCCAGAGGCTCCTCTTAGACTGAGCTGCAAGATGACTATGTAAATGTTTAGCAGGCAAACAAAAAACAAAAAACAAAAAAAACCCCAGACAAAACCCCCTCTTCATTATACATGTCTCTCCAACAAAAAAAAAGGGGGGGGGGGAAGAGAGAACCCAAAACCCAAATTCAAAAGCACTGCAGAGGTGAGGAATACAGCCACACACTTCCAGTCATGGTTCTAAAGGGGCAAGTGTTAGGAAGCATTAAATATGCAACACACTCAGGGAATTTCAAATACTTTGCTAGCAGTCAGCCCCATTTAGATTTTGCCCCAAATTAACTATTCTCAATTAAGATATCTAATGGATTTTAAAAAAAAAAAAAAAAAGCTTTATACTTAATCTAATCAGAACTAAGACTTTTAGAAAGAAAGTAATTTTGCCAGAAAAAACAAACAGTTGAAAATAAAACAACGCCTTGAAATTTTTGAGGACCAGTTTCGATCTGACTTTTCAATTTTAAATTAACAGTAAAATAAGCAATGATAAATTAAGAACGCTTTGGTGTTCTTCACAGAATTTTGAATTATTCTGAAGTTAAACCACATCATTTAATGTGATCTCTCACTGCCTTCGAGATACTTGATTGGAAAGTAATTGTTTCTCATCTGCCGATTTATAAAGACTATCTGCAGCCACACCACAGCCAATATACTGACTGAAAACATTCAGACAAAGTTTCAACAATCAGGTTCTGTTTAGGACGTGCTATTTATTCTCAGCAGATGCATTTGTTTTCTAGTGCAAAAAGTATCAAATACATGTCTCTCTTCTAATTTGTATGAAATATATGTTCGCACACCTGGGTTAGCTCTGCACCAGGACAGATACACAGTTTTGATGGAAAATATGTTTGAAAAACGGGTAAAGAAAAAAACCAGACCAATGTGTCCACACAAGCAAGCTGGCCTTTGCAATGGGAACTGGGAAATATTTCTTAAAGTTGCCACTTCAGCTGCAGGTCTCAAGAAGGGTTCCTGTGCCTGAAAGATGCTCTGGAATATCAGCAGTTATAAAGAAAATAAATACGAGCTCTCCCTTCAGACTTTATGCCCCTTTGAGAGTCTGCAGTACTATGGCATCATGAGGAACATCAAGAGGACAGCATCTCTCACATTTCCTATGTAGGTGGCAGACAGGGCAAGAGTTCTTGGACACTCTGGGCACTCTCCATGGTGAGCAACCCAAGGAGTTTCTGGTTCCTCAGAAAAAGTAACAGAGGCTGAGACAAGGAATGATGGAAATAAATGCAGATAAATTTTTTTTGTGAGTAAAAGGCAGTATGGAAAAAACAAACAAACAAACTAAAAAAACAGTATTAGAAATTTGGTTCCCTGAGATTAACTAGATACATTGATTCCATGTCTACACGTTCAAAGAGCTGCACAGATTTGAGCATCCACGCTGGGAATTTATAAGCACAATACAGTTATGTACCTTTAACCAACCTCAATTAGACAATTCCTCCCACATGTAGATGTCTTCATGCCAAAGAAGGGGGAGGAAGGCATGTCTTTATTCCTTACTGAAAATACAACTGCTGCCAATAGCAGGTGTGAATACACCTAGCACTTCCAACAAGGTCTCCAAGGTCTCATCCAATTCAAAACACATACTGAAGTGTTTCAACTTAGTTTATCATGATGAGGAACCTAAAAGTGTCTGTTCTTACTGATCTGACAGATAGGAACTGACAAGCTACAGTTTTCCATTTAGGGCTCCTGTCCAGAGTAGACTAAGTCAGGTCCAGTGCATCTTTGTCACTGCTTTGTCACACCTCACTCACTTCAAACCAGAACACCACAACCTTGGGAATCTCACTCCATACACTACCCTATAGAGAATTTTTCTTCATGCTTTTATACAACCCTGTAGGCATCCAACGCACTTAATCGTACAATTAAGTGTGATTTTTTTTCCTGAAACCAAGCTTGATCGGTGAAAATGCAAATACCTTTGAAAATGCATTTCTGTGCAATAGATGTTATTCTTACTGCGTTCAAATACTTGGTTGAAATATAAAGCCTAATTTTCTCTCAAAAAAAGAAAACATAACAAGTTCTAACAAAGCAAACTGTGATAATGAAAGTACTGTAGTATGTGTCGGTAGATTCCATTTTGGAACTGTGTAATGCACAGTGGTTTTGTCTCACGATTACCAAAGAATGAATGTCACCAATTATTTTTATTATTATATTAAGACTCTAGTCACATACAAATTCAAATCCATGACTGAAAACCTACAGATGGAATATGACCACCCTTATTCTTACTCTCATAATGATCTTTAAGAGAGTTGCATCTCTTCCTAGTAATGCAGAATATCTGTAAAGATCAACTTCTCCATCAGGCACCATTTCTTTTGGAACATTAAAAAAAAAAAAATTGTTCACCTAGGAACATCCCCAGTTTTAATTTTTAAAATAAGCAACCAAACCGTGTATAAAGTGAATAGCAGATAATCATGAAACACAGTCCTCTATTTCAAATAAAAAAAATTTCAAAGGCCAGAGAATCATGAAGTTAGTTTTCTTTGAAGAAGGTAGGAAAACGGCTGTTGCAAGACAAGCTTAGGACACTAAGTTGGAAGAAAGACCAACTGTCAATAACTCTGTTATTAGGGGAAGAAAGTAATTTACCAGTAGCAGAGGATTTTTTAGTATTACATAAAATTTTCCAAGCATATCAAGCATGAACATTGCAAACACTAAGGATTTAAAACAGGTAGCATCACAGCACGTGACACCTTTGTGGGACTCTCAATGCAAAGCGTAAATGTTGTACCAGCTACTGGCCCTTTTCTCCCTGCCCATATAGGGAAGCTGTGTGCTGGTAAAGACACCGGATGAACTAGGCATTGTGCAAGCAGACACTCTCATTACACCTGATCTCTGCCAAGGGGCACAAGGGAAAAAAAGACTCCCTTTGCCACATCGTCTTCTTTCAATGTTTGCATGTCACTGTAGGGCTGGGAAAAGCCTGGTCAAAGTTACTTGATGCAGATGAACACTCACGACTTCAGATGTGAAAGTTAATTTGAAAAGACAGAAGTTGACAGTCTATACAATCAGTTATTTAGAGGTCTAATTGAAATTGCTGATACAAGCAGCCTGTCACATTGTTTCAAGAAACTTCACTATTAACAAAAATCAATAATAAATCAATAAGATTAAAGTTGAATATGTACTCTCGTAACAGTAACAATGCATCAGGAATTTACAAGCAACACACAATGCTTTTGCTAGCTTTCATCTCTGGATTTTGTATCATGTACAGAGTTCTTAAAATAACTGTGCTTGAAAGAAAAAAACGTGTGTTTATATATATAAAAATAAAATGAGAACTGTGCAGCTAGTTGTATAGTTAGCACTGTCTACAGATAATTAGCATCCTGGATGTCTCTACAGTACACGTGTTGACTATCTTTTTTCAGATACAAGCAATATCTGGGCTTTCGTGTTATTTAAATGAGATAAATGCTGAAATTGTCTCTCACGCTTACATTATGCTAAAGAAGAACGTCTCCTTTGTAAAGGCAGCTCACGTCTCAAGACCTCCAGACTCTGTTTAGGTGTGTAACACAACCATAAAAGACAACAACAAAAGTAAATAAAAAACATGTGCCACCATATAAGATACTGAAATGTTTATATGTGCAAATAAAATACTGATGTTATGCTACTTCTGTAATTTCTCATATCCATGACATTTCTACTGTCACAATTGCTACAGTTTACAGTTCCTGTTTCCCTTCATCCTCACATTGTTCTATATTCCACAGATTTTGTTTCTTTTGGAACACTGGAAAGCACTGCAAGAGGGAGTGAAATGCTACATTTAAAAAAAAAAAAAACAAAACAAAGTCATATCAATCTGGTTCAAACATCAACATGAATGCACTGGTTTGGCTGGAAATTGAGATATTGGGATACTTTCTTGCCATTCCCAACCTAAATAAGTTGACGCATCAGAAACCTGCACTGAAACTTATTCTCTCAAAATTCATATTTTGAAGGCTAAGATGATTTCTAAAGTTTCCAAAGAACAGAAAAAGCATCCATTACCATGCCTAGGTGGAACCTAAGAGGCTGGCTCCTTTTAAGCTTGCATCATCATGGATACAAAAATTGTCTTCTTAATCTATAAGATCTTATGCACTTTGCACCAGTCTACAAGTGTAAGGATATGAAGAACATACCATAGTGGTATGGAAAAAGAAACCAGGATGTATGGTCACACCATGTGAATCATACGACTATTGTCTTATATGCTGTGTAAGCCAGATGATATGAATGAGCTCATTAGAATCCCAGTGTTTGGGATCTTTTTTCGAGTTAGTGCTACCTCTTTTCAGTTTCTACATTCCCCAGCATATGACAAACCCATGCTAGAAGGAGGGAAAGCTCAGTTTCATTCCATTATTGATCTATCAGACAAGAACTTAATCAATCTTCTTTATAAGCTATTAAAGCAGAGCAAGAGAAATGAACTCACCTGATACATTCAACATTGATTGCTTCTTTCTAAGAACTGAATGTCAGCCTTATCTGCTACTACAGCTGTGATTCAATTTTTCAGAAACAAGTTTTTCCCCTCATTAGCTCCCCAGAAATAGTGCAATTAAAAATGTATTTTAGACAAAATAGAGAATATAATCAAAACTAAATGGACAATACTTTCTTTTAAATTTCATTAGTTAAGTGTGTTCCTGAGAGCACTGAGACCACAAGATCAAGTCCAGTTAAGAAAAATTTTCTAATAAAACATAAGCTAGCCCATACTGTGACCACCCCATCACTAATTTCAGTGGAAATTCTGCATGCCAAGCAAATATGGAATCCAACAATAGGAATTTCCACCTCACTGGATCTATAAAAAAAAAAAAAAAAGGCAAACATACTTGGTACAAAACTGAATGTATTCAAAGGATTTTCAATGTTCAAATTATCATTTTAGGTCAGTTTAGCAACAGCTGAAACATTCTGATTTGCTGAACTATACCAAAATAATTTTTTTAACAATTCAACCTTATGTTACGTACATCTATGTCCAGTAGTAGCGTGCCTCCTGGGAGCTGTAGCTCCAGTCCTTCCTTTGAAACCTCCCACAGGACTCAGCAACTGAACCACCTTTCCTTCAGTTCCTTACCTGTTATCACCTGTGTTATTACCTGTTCTGTGGTGTAGCACCACAAAAGGGAGGAAGCTGAATGTGGAAGTGATTGTAGAAAAACAAACAAAACATTTCTATTTCATAAAACAAACTGCTGGGTTCTTTTTTAGCAAGAAAAGATGTTGATATAATTGAATTTATTTGTAGGTGTTCAACTCTATTAAACATTGTGATAGTTGGCAGCTTTTGTGTGATTTGAGATGGAAGCAGTGATCAAAATCAGAATTTCCATTAGATAGAAATCTCGGGCTTTTTCCTTGCTTTGCAGGACTTAATGCATACATAAATTAGGATTGTAAGCTTATGACAGCTGAGACATACCTGAGTAAAGTTACCAATGCAACTTTCCATTCATTATCCCCTACTGTTATGTTAGACAACTTGTTATGGCTCCTGATTTTGCTATCAGAGCACTTTTTTTGTGTGTGTATCTTCCCTTTTTGTCTTTTTTCTCTACCTATAGCATTGAAAGAACAGTATTTACATCCTTTTTAAAAGTCCTTGAGATGCAAAAACTATCCACTCGTGACTATCCATTTCTGTAATTAAATGCTACGCTTTTATTACTGGCCAAGGAAAAAGAGAGAGAGACCTCCAAGCTTAGTATTAAGTTCTTTGTAGGATGCAATTTTGCAGGTTTTCACACCTGGTCCACTATTTCTGTTCTAGAGAGAACAGAGAGAGAGAAAGAGAGACAGAACAGAGAGAACAGCTCTGGAGAGCTGGTGGAAAGCCCTATCCTGACTGGTACCATGACAGTGTGGCTTGGTAAATGTGGGCATCACTCCCCTAAACACGAGAAATGACCCTCATGACCACTGCAAATCTTATGACATCCAGATAACAAAGTGGACTTTCTTTTGCTAAACTGTGGAGAAGTGCCCTCATTTACTACGATCTTTATGATGCAAGACAGTGGAACTGGAAGGAAGCATGTTGACTACCACATGTCAACAAATCTTCCTGGAATCTCAGATGGAACAGA
This sequence comes from Fulmarus glacialis, assembly GCF_000690835.1. Lineage (NCBI taxonomy): Eukaryota > Metazoa > Chordata > Aves > Procellariiformes > Procellariidae > Fulmarus > Fulmarus glacialis. The sequence goes on from NW_009225638.1 coordinate 127,554, forward strand.
ATGGAAAGCATTTTGTCTTGCCAAACAATAAAATAAAAATGTTGGTTTTGAGCTCTTTTATTTTTTTCCTTTTACTAGAAGGAAAAAAACAGCCTTTGCTATTAAGCGTGTCTATTTTCATGGGAAATACTTCCATTTGCAATATCTGCATATCATGTTTAAATATCTCCCCCAGGAAGATATACCACTTAATAATGCTTCTGTTTATTTATTGCAAAAATCAAGAATAGCTGGAAGTCCATTATGAGAATCTTTTAGCAAATTTAATTAATTTGTAATTAATTTTATTGGTATTTATGAGAGAAATCTTTAATCAGCATAATTTAGCCTGAAAATTACAATATTAACTAATATTAATTAAACAACAATGTAATAATTTCAATAGTTTTAATTATTTTTAGATTAAATTACCTGCTAGTCAATTCTACCCTGCTTTTCAAATTAATTAGCCAACTTAAGCATGCTCTGTACCCGCTAATCTACCAAGAATAGGACACAATGTCTAAACAAGCCAAGAAAAACTACTTCCAAATGTCAGCTGGCTTGTCACAGTTTAAAAAATTGCTTTTTAATCCGAATTTCAAATAAACCATGTTCTGTTTAAACTTGGGGGCATGCTTTCAGATAATGCAGGGCCTTGGGTTTTGGAGTTGACATTCCTTTTAGTCTCTTTCCATCTCCTGACTGTATCATTTCTTCTTGATAGAGCAGAGTTAGTGCAACATTATTTGTATGGGACACTGCAGAGCAAACAGAAGGTATCTCATCTGTCTCACTTTGCAGTAATTCTGTTCTTTTGCCAGGCTAAATATTAAAAAATCAGGGTTTACATTGCTACAGCTTCACCTCCGCACTGTGGCCCCATTAACAAAATATGGCAAATAAATACTGGGTTCTTTTCTTTGCCTTCTGATCTGGGACCCTTAATGGCTTACTATCAAGACTTTCTCCACCATCACAGGAGTATTTTTAATGAAGGAAGGGGATTTCATTGAAGGGCCTGAGTTTCCCACAATCGTAAGTAAATTTAGGTTTCTTTTTACACATGCTTGAAGTGAAAAGGGGCAAAAGAGAGCGATGTTACCTCCAAGCTTAATGGGAGCTACTAAATACTGCAGCAGACAGACCAGTATCTATCAGGTTACCAACAATACATGTCCCCCACACGGAAAAAAGAGTTTCTGCTTCCTACTGAATTCCTGCAGCTAGAGAAGCCCTTCTCTTTTTCACACAAAGTCTGCTGTCAGGAGACACTCAAGAAAACGACAGCTCTGTTGCTCGGAATGCTTGGTGCTAGAATGTAGTTAATGGGAAAAATGTTATATATCATACAGCCATGAACTGCCCCAGTTCAACTACTGATGGTACAACTGTAAAGCTGTAAGTAAGTTCCTATCTATAAGCTATACTTTAGTTTGCATGGCTTTCCACCTTTGAACTCTTCTTGGAATTTTCCATAAAGTGAAAAAAAGGTGAAACCACAATGTTTCTTCTGGTTCTTAATATTCTGAGTTTCATTGTGATAATATCATGCCTCTCAAATACTGTCTACAACCAGTAACAAAAGAACAAATCTTGTCCCATTCACCACTTCCTTTCTTAACCAAGATTCTTTTTATCTTTTATCTTTTTTATGTATTCCAATATTCTATATTCTTTTTATCTGTGAGGAATAGCATAGTATTTGCAGGGTATGGATCTAGATGCGTGCTGGCATATAGCACATACATGTTGGTTTAGAACCCCGGCGTCCCACAACATCAATATGCTTTCATAGATCTCTGGGTCTGAGTAAATATTTCAGTCTTACAACAACTTCCATTCATCTGTTTATACTTCAGGTATGGAAATTTGCTGACTGAAAATTCTTTAAATGTTAGCCACAGTTTTCAAAAGCAACTAGTAATATTGGGAATCTGAGTTTTATGTTCCTGACTTGGAGCTCCTTGAAGGGATGTGAATTTCAAAGGGCAGCCTTGCAATTTCTGAAACTCAGGCCTTCCAGGGCAAATCAGCTTGGAGATTGAGTGATTAGTCGAATTTGAAAAGGATAGTGGTTATTTTTGCTTTCTATGCTGACTTCATTTTTTTTCTATTATAAGGCCAGATATTAAACAGATTTGATGATGGCAAAGCTGTTACAGATCTAGAAAGCAGGATATAGAAACGAACAGTGCTCAAAAGGTAAAGTGTATACCCAAAGCAATACATTATCTGGCAGGCTGTCATCCTTATTTGCTTCAGAATTTCTCAATAAAACACCTCTACGACCTTAAAGAAATTATTCAGAATTACTCCAATGAATAAAGACTAGGTTTTCAAATGTATTTTAGCAACTACGGTTTCTTAGGTGCTTTGGGAACTCTTACTGTGTGTTTATTTAGACCTTTAAATTCCTAAGAATCTTAGAAAATCTCTTTCTGAGTGTTGCAGGATTGGCATTATTCTTCTGAATGTCACAGCAGAGACTTACAAGAATACAGTATGCTTTATGGGGGAAAAAATTAAAACAAAAAGCTGACCTTTAAATAGAAACTGTCCATGGTGCAGAGGGTCAGGCTGGCACCCACAGAGTTAAACTGGCTAAGTCTACAACAAAGGAAAAAACATTAGCATTGCTATCTGTGTAAATGACATTAGTAGCAAGACTGAATTATCTTCTGAATTATTTTATTCCAATTATATTTTGATATAATTCAAGGTCTGGTGATTTTTTTAATGTTTGCAGTCCCCCAGTCTAATACCAGAAAAGCAATCAGTCATTTGCTTCTCAGACACCAAGTGGCTGGAATAGTTTTTCCATCCATTTGAAAAATATACAATCTGTATTTGCCTTTAAGTATACATTAGATGACTATTGTAAGTGATTTGTAATTGTTTTTAAATTGTTGAAATTACTTTAATATATATTTGCAGTTATATAGTTGTTTAAATGTCCATGCTATAAGAAGTTTTTTGGACTAACAAATTGTTCATTCATCTTCTGGTTTTTAAAAATGGTAAATAGAAAAAAGACTAAAATGTGCTTTATTAGAGCACATTTTATTATTTTGCTTATTGAAAATCTCCTCTGTAACAACTGCTAATACAAAAAGGTGAAAAGAGACCTAGAAAAATATGCAAAATGATCCATTTGGAAGACCAACACTACTTCTGCATTGAAAGGCAATATAGGGGCCAGTTCAAGATCTAGGTTTTTAAGCAGTTCAATTTTCTGAGTTTTCAAAAGTTCCTCTAAATACAAGGTCACATTTGTTTACCTAAAGGTATAATTTTAAACTAACATAACTTGGTACCAAAGCAGGCACAGGCATTTTGCTTAAACTAGCTTCATTTTGGTTTAGCTTCATGAGAAAGACTGTCTGCACAAAGAAAACATGCATTAACCTGGCTAAATTGGTACAAATTTAGATATAGATACATGTTATATTAATTCCGAACCAGCACCACTGACCATCAGGAATGCAGATGACAGTCCCAATCCATAAAAGGGTTATAGCTGTGCAATGGTATCTCTGTTAAAAAGGTTTGTGCTATCATATCCTATTCTAAATGCAGTGTGCCTAGTCTTAGCAATATAAAATAATACCCATTTTGCCACTGGATTTAAAATAAAGTATGCAGCAAGTCAGATACTCTTTCAGCACCAATACCATCCAAGAGCAACCCTTCCATTGCTGAAACAATTTTTGATCCAAACTGAAATTAAAAAGCAATTTACAAACTTACTCTGCAATAAAATTTGTGAATTATTCCATTTCAGAATTGCTTAAGTGTGTCCAAGCAGCAAGTGATCCAGGATAAGAGACAGCTTGTCTGCGCTGTAGTAGGGCTAGGTGCCCAGTGGTCCAACCCAGTCACCTGCATGCCCCTGCTCACATCTACGGTCCCCATGGGAACCCTGGCACCCATGAGTGACCAACTGCCCAGGGGGGTGACCCCCAGCTCCTTGCTGACAGGCAGCCGCTCATATAAGCCAGCCCTGATTTGCCCCATCAGCTGCCGGGCTATGGATCCATAGTCTTTAGCACTTGATCTGTGCAGTGTTGGAACATACCATAGCATTAAGTACATCATAAAAGCGAGTTTTAACCTTTTCTGAAAGTTTCTGACACTCAGAGATTTTATGTGTACATACCTCTACACAACAGCTTCCAAAAGAAAGCATGCCCATACTTTTCTAATTACCTAAAATGTCAGAAAAGTTACCTTAAAATTTCTGTATCTGTCAAGGCAATTGAGTAAAAAATGTATTAGCAAACCATGTATGTTAATACGTTTTCCAACTATGCACATCAGCTCTTTATTTATTGTTCCCAAGAGATATGTACATGCTATTTTACTGAAGTACGCTTGGGTCTATCTGAGAAGTAATGACCATTCACTCTAGCCACCCTGTGGGCCAAAGTCTGCCTGCTTATATCCTCACATTAGACTACTTCTGTTAGGCTTTAAATTGCTGACACAGTGTTGACCAATAAGAGTGATCTGAGCACCCTGTTTGATACAGTCGTTTTCAGGTTATAAGCATGATCTCTTTGCATGCCTATGTATTCACTTATATGTGCAGTTTTCGCAAACTGTATCTTATATGCACAAATGAAATTACTAACAAAACTTGTTTGATCAAGAAAATTAAGCAGAAATCATGTGTGAATGAGTTTGGGCAAATTCTCTTTTTTGCCTCTGAAAATAGTACACAACACTCACATTCACAGGTAAAACCCAATCCACATGCTAAACTGCTTAGCTGTGCCACTAAGAGAAGTTCAAATGAGCCTACTTTGAAAAGCTGACCCTGAGTGCCTTGGTGTTCCCTCTTGAGGGAGGCACGCTCCAGTTTTTCATCACCTGCACCAGCATCTGACTGGCTTTAAGACAGATATTCTGGATTTATGAAGTCCAGGTACCTGAGAGACTAGATGTCTTCTCATGTAGTAGGTATCAGAAAAGACACTTGAACTAGCAGTCTAACACAGACAGCATAGTATTTTTTGTGAAGGCTAAATATTTTCTTCCTTATTGACGTGATGAAGCCCAAGCTTATTGACTTTCAGAGGCCTTCCGCAGTCTTATTTATTATCCTTGGCATTTGAAAATGGAAGTGGTTTTGTGGGATCAAACATAGGTCATTACTGTCTAATGGCCATTTGTTAGTCTATACAAACTGAATTTGGTAGTTCCAAGTCCGATTCCTAATGTGTGTTTGCCATTATTATTTATCATCATCAACACACCTGACAACACTTTTAATGGCTCTCTCAGGAGAGAAGCGAGGGGCTGAATGGACCAAAGGAGTGAGCTCTGTCTTAATCTCCAAGCGCTGGTTGCTTCAGCAAGGGCTTGGGGCCTCTCAGCCAGGCAACGGGGGGAAGCTGGCCTCTGGTCTGCCAAATTTCTAAGAAAAGTTGTTTAAAAATACCTTGGCATATATGGAGAAAGTGGGTAAGGCTGCACACATGCCTGCAGTGGGTAAGCCTGTACATTTACAAATAGCATACTGATCGTGACATACATCACTCAAGCTCCTTTTTCAGTTACCTTGACACATATCTATAGCTCTGCAATTATTATTTTTGCAGTATCTCATGCCTTCCTTCATCTCCAGAAACTATTTACATCTATTTCTTAACACATTGAGCTTCTCACATGTATATACTTGATCCTTACACTGATTTCAGACATAACCTTTTGCAGTATTCTAGTGTATATGTGGAGATAATGAGGTCACCCCAAAGGGCATGCACATAAGCGGCAAGCACCTCAGAATTGATCACAAACAGTTACACTATCAATTCAAGGTAACAATTATCCTTCTTCTTTTGTTCGTTTTTCCTTATGTACTTAAGTAGCAGAGTTGGAAGAGAAGCTGTCCCCTTGTGGTTAGTAATTGATTTTCTACCAATCAGAGCTCAGGATGGGCTCAACCAGACCTATGATATTTTAAAAATTAATTATATTTTAGACAGGTCAAGGTATAGCCTCCAAGTCAGTTGACAGACTGTGTAAAACCCAGACAAAGAGAAGAAGTACACAACAAGCTGCAATGTTCATTACTCTCACCGTTCCTATTATTGACAAATTTTGAGTAAAATCTATGGCTAATTGTCTTTTAACATTTAGTAAGCATACATTTATCTAAATCTTACAAGACCAGATGACACTGGATATGATCATCTAGAGCATAACTTTATTTTAAGCTCATTTTAAAAGCTAACATACTTCTTGTAAAGAAACAGTTTGGAACAGAGGGCCAGATTGCGACAGCCCTCTCACGAATGTGTGCATAGGCATTGGGGCAGAAAGAGCCCCTGCCCGTATAATCCTCCGGAGCTGCAAACGCAGTCCTGCCTCCTTCTCTTCAAGGCTGGAGAGCAGGCAGGCATCTCCTCGGAACAGCTGGCTGCTCCCAGGAACACATGCCCTTCCTTGCTTCCCAACACAGTGTGGATATGGAGCAAGCTACTGGCTGAATACACAGAAATAATCCTGACCCTGTCCAAAAGTCTGCTGCCTGGAAGTGGAACTGCGTGAATAGCCACATTTTTATTTTCTTAGTCTGTGCCTATTTGGGTGAAACTAGTATTTTTCTGAATTTACACACTGCTAGGAAAACAAAAACCAGAAAACAGCAATAGCAAAATATAAATACAGGGATAAGAATTTTTCATGATACTCTCAAAATTAAGAATAAAATTTGAGAAAAAGTTATTGTAAATTTTCTTTTAAAATTTAAATTAAATTTAAATTTTAAAATTTTATGTGGAAGTTTTCATTGAAACATTCATATTGAAAAATTCAACCTTAGAATCTGTTGGGATTTGAAATTTTGGCTGGCCTAAATTCTTCTCTCAGATGGAACTCCCTTGAATTGCAGTGTGAATAGGATATACATATTAGAAGAATTTGGCAAACAACTAATTTTTTTGTTTTTCTTTAAGGAGCATGTACAGTATATCTCTCCATAATGAGCAGGTTAATTTGCAGATGCAGCCTCAAAGAACATGCTTTCAAAACCCACTGGGCTTTCTCCCCAGCTCATTACAGGCGATGTAGCAATATTCCCCAGATATTCATACTACAGCTTGTTTTGAGTGTGTAAACTGCTTGCTTTGAAGTTGGTTGAGAGTCCATAAGCAACGTGGGAGACATGATTTCCTTATAGGAAATACAATATGACTACAGGTCAGAACAGCAAGTGAGTTGGTGACTGTGTACATATGTGTGCGTATGTAGGTACATACATCTACAAAAATATGCAAGAAGTAAAAGCGTAAGTGTTTGGGGCATACATATTTCTGGTAGGATTAACAGCACACTAAAAAGGAGAAAAGGCTCCTTTCATTATTACGACTAAAAATTCTCTATAGCCAACAGCCCTACAGTACTGGCATGTGGATTAGACATTTTTTGCTTTAATCCTGTATGTTGTCCTAGTAGACTTGTATACAAACAGGAAAAATTTTAGAAATATGTTGTTACCACAGCAAGTTAAATGCTTGGTTAAGAAATGAAGTATTTAATCAAAAAAGGCTTATTATGGGTCTGCCATTTATCAGGTTAAAAGTCTAGGCAATGCATGCGTTCTGTTTACACACAAATACATTATTGATTTCCAGCAGTTCATTCATTTGCATAAAAAATCTGTATCTAAATATGATCTTCAGTTTTAAGCCATATGTACTATGAGCTTGACAGACTAGATGGTATTTAAAAGTGTATGCCTTACATAAGGCAAAATGGAAAAATATTGAAGTTCTGCACTGCAGAAAACAGAAGATTTTTAACAATGCATAGGAATATGTGATATCTTAGTTAGATTTTACCTGTTCTCAAGGCACTATAGCTACACACTTGAAATGTATCTTTTTTCAGCAGCTTTGTAGATTTCGTATATCACTTCAGACATTTGTTTGAAGGCAGGCAGCAACTCTGTTTTAAAAGCGAAGCCATTTAAATCCCATGCAGTCCCAGATTTTTGCATCAAATTCCTATTGCAATGCCTACACGTTTCCATAGTGCAGAACAAAATAATGCTGTTCTATAGACACACATGTACATAAATCTTTAAGAAAATGTTCTAACATAAACAAATGAGCTTAAAGAGAATAGCGATAGAGACACCCTCAAGATTTAATTATTCAAAACAATAGTTTATCATCTGTTCCTACTTCTGAGCTACGTATGTGTGTACTCCAGAGCTAACAGTGGGGACGGCAAAACACAGTTGCTGCAGTTTGCTTTTGGCTTACAGGAGACCTTTGAAGTTTCTATCCTGGAGACAGCACATACATAATCAACAGAGAGGCAGCCAGGTTTGGATCTTCCGCACCCATTGCTGAGGTCTCCTGACTAGCTTATTTAACTTGTCCTTTTTCCGCCTGTCTTTTATTAATCTGAAGATTGCCAAGCTTCATGTTCTGAAACTTCTTTTCTTTTTCTATCGGTAGAGTTAGTTGTTTCAGGTAGACCAGCCAGTTGAATGGGAACAGTGAAAAACCTTGGAGTGCTCACTGGCTATAGCAGTAGAATTATGCTTACAATGCACATCTGTGAAATCCCTGGCCTCTATTTGACAGCCAAAAACACATGTTAATTTTCTACAAACCAGGTCAAGGCTATGTAGCTAAATAGGGTTTATGGATATATACCTAATCCCAGAAGGGAAAAGATGTCATCTTTTACTTACACCATTTACTTACGTACATTGTGCTCAGTGAACATGATGAAATTGTCCTCTTTCTCCTATTGCTGTATATTTAACTTTTCAAAATATTCTACAAATACGCTACAAGACGACAAAATGAAGGGTGACAGAGTCAGCCTGCTTTTGGAGTACACTAACATGGACCCTTGTGACAAGGTCTATAACGGAGAGAGACAGCAGGTCTCTGTCTCTGGGCAAAATAAGTAAATATTGCTGGGAACAGTAATGGGCAGGGACTCATTTTAAATTGGAATGAAGAAAGTTGAAACAAAGAGGAGCTGAAATAAATGAAAAATGCAAAGTCAGTGGGAAATCCCAGGGTGCGCAGCCTTTCTGAAACTAAGCTACTTTTGCAGACATCTGAAAAGTCTTAGGAAAACAAATGTCCACCAAAACTTGGAACAGTTATCTTCCGGTAGCCCAACTATGCCAACAGCAGCTCATTCAAAACAGCTGAAAAAGTGAACTCCACTGGCAAACATCAAGCAGATGTTTACCTGCAATGACAGGCAAAGCTGTCGTTTTGATATATGAAAGGCAGTGGCTTACAGGAATAGATTGTATTATACCTGGGATACAACCTTAACTAACTCGCTCTCACTCACATCCTTATCTCTGCTAAGCTTGAGCAACTGGAGAGACCTGAGTTGAATGGGAGTATACAAATCTAAGTGGCACCTATATATTAGTCAAAATGCCAGAGTGCCTTACTTTGCCCTCCCAGGAAGAGAGAGAAATACTTATTACTCGGAGAGCAAGAAGCTGACCCACTGAAGGACCTTCCTATCCATCCCTGCAAGCTTTCTCAAGCAAACCAACAAAACCTTTATAGATACTTTACCAGTACTGATCTAGAGATCAGCTACCATAGATAATAATGCTGTCTGTACTGTATCCATGCCTAAAACCAGAGATGTACAGGTAAGAATGGCTAGTGAGAAAAAGACACAAAAGTTTATTGATGTAGAACTACTGTAAAGCCTGGACATGAAGGAAAATAATAAAACTCTGAATTCATACCTAACTCTCATTTTAACCTGCTATATCTCTGACTTCCATAAATTAATTGTCAAAGAGTTCTGTGGCCGTTCTAAGCCAGAAAACAGTCATTAATTTCAAACATACCATCCTGTTAATTTCCATTTAAGTCCCCTCTACTGACATGTCTGATACTCTTTCAAATATTTAAACGCTGGGATTTTTAAACAAATCCATTGAATTTCACTGGAATTTGGGCACCGATACTCTTTAATCTCCTTTCAAGATTCCAGTCATAGTTCCTTAATGTTCAAACATTTTCTGTAATTTATTAACTCCAGAAATACTTAGATATAACAAAAAAAACACCCAACCAACTTTTAAATGAACACACAGGACAGTGTATAAGAGCAAGCACACAAGTTCATATTTAGGACTAGATCACATTATAGACTTTGGAAGGATTTACAGGTCTCAGTTGCTTGTTGTGTTTGGTATAACACTACATTATGTTTATGTGTACCATTGCCCTCTACAGGACAGAATTTTGGATTTATGTAAGCATTGTGATTATTTTGCTTTCTAGTAGCAAGCTCACAAAGCAGTACATATTTAATTCCAAAGTGGAAGTCTGTAATTTTGTCACAGAAGGTTCTAGATTCCATATCTGATAACATATTCTGTGATATAAAAGAGGCAACCAAGTATACAATGTAGATCAGCTGTACAAAAGCGTATCCAGAATCATTCCTTCAAAAAACAAATATGATTGTAAATACAAATGCAGAATGCACCTAGCATCTTTACCCCCCAGTAATGTCTTTCTTTATATAATCAGTAGTTTGTACATGTCCAATACGCACTTTTGAATATCTAGACTATTTTGAAAATACGTCACATTTTCAAAATGTGAAATGTGAAATGTGAAAAGGATTTAAAACATACAAGTACAAGAAGAAACCAGCAAATACTGATCTGGCATTCTGAGTTTATAGTTCTATCATTTTATTTCACCATTATTTGCATTCACAAACGTGCAATAGCAATTCTGGGTACAGAAAAATAAGATAGTTAACTTTTACATTACATTACTTACACAATATGTCCATATTTTCACTTAAAATCTGGCCACTGGGCACATTTAGAATGCTGGAAAAGGTCCACGGTGTAAACAAAACCCGAGGTGTGTTTGTAAATACAAACTGACCCTGAATGAGATCTTAGTATGGCAAATGAGAAATTTTGGCACCAATTAAAAAAAAGGCAAAGTTCTCCTAGAATTCCAATCTGTACTTTATCTGAAATTTCAGGCTTCACAAAGTATTTGTCTCTGAACTTTAAAGTGCGCAAAAATGAGTTTTAGCAGAAACAGGGGGATCATCTCAACTTCTATCATTATCTGAACTATCACGTCTTCAGTTTCATGTAATTTTCAGTTTTCAGATTAAATCAAATGATTTTTATAAAGACAAACCAAGAGACCACTGCTTCAGATTACTTGTTAAGAAGGTTCCCTTCATTTAGAGATTAAACTTCACTGAGTAAACCTCATACATATAAAAACTGAACAGATACACGTAGGCCTTCTAAAATTGAATGAGATATCCCTATCAGGACTTTCACATGTGTCAGTGGTATATGGATCTCTTTTATTATTATTCATTTTGCTTTTTGTTAATTACAGAAAAGGAGAAATATCTTTTATGGAAAGAAAAGTTCTTTTAAAAAATACATTTCAGAAAAGCATTGAACAAGACATTAGTAACAAACTGAAAGGATAAGCAGAATGGAAGTCTGAAAAATTCTATATTTGTATTATACAGGCATTGTTTTCATTCTTGGCACCTTATTTTTCATGTACATAAAGAGAACGCAAGCTACAGCAGGGTGAGACAAAGATCAATGCTGAATGTATTATTTGGCATTGGTCAGACTCAGTTTAATAAGAAAAGAATTGATCCATTAAGCTAAACCTAATTCTTGGCCGAAAATGGTTGAAATCTCTTCTTTATACTGCTAGCTTCATAAAGACCTATAATATTTGGAAGAAACAACTCAGAGCTGAGTTTAATAAGATTAAATGTATTACAAATATACTTAACAAGAATCTATCAAGTTGTTAATGATTACTATTAATATCAAACAATTTTTGTATAGAATTTTTTATTACAGTAGTTGTAAAATATAGCCATGTGAAATGCAATATAAAAAGGGGTTTAGGTAATTTGTAACAGCTACAATTGCAGAACCAAAACCTTAACCTATAAGATACAGTAATTTATTTTATCAATCCAGTTTCTCATACAAGTGCAATTCAATTTGTAAAGTATTTAAGTGCCAGTCATTAACACTGTATAGCAAAGTGCAGAAGGACAGAATCTACTATATGTGATTGTGTTATTATATGTGAAGAGACTGCAAAATAAATTACTTTTTCTGTCAGCAAGGCTGGAGACCTATTGTTAAAATACAACTTCAGATTTCTATGAACTACTCTACAAAGCACTGTTTCATAGCTAAGATAGCTAAAAGCAGTTATTGGTACTGTAAGGATGCCCTACACTGTCAAAGGGACATATTGACATTCATTTGCCTCTGTCACTGCTTCCTTGCAGAGTACGTCCCCTTTGAAGACCCGAGGTGCTCTGCAATGCCAGAGAGCCACCATCCCAAAGCTGCTGCAAGCTCCCACCCTGCAGCACAGCATTGCCAGGGCAAGCCAGGGAGGAAAATCCCCACCCCTTGTGAGAAACACCAGCAGTCTGTGCTGAAATACATTGGCTGTGTTGCCTTGGGTAGCCTGCATCTATGCTTCTGTGTTGTGCCCTCTCCTTGGAGAAATACAGAACCACAGGTTAAAATTTTGCCCATCAAACAGCTTTTATAACTGCTTTTAAACGTGTTTTATAGACAGGATTGTCTCTTTAAACAATATATAACAGAATGAGAGCAGGAATTATTGCTTCACCTAGGATTTGAACAGAAGAGGACATAACTGGAATCCATTCAGCAGTGGTTACAATCTAGTTACAGTTTTAATTAAGATGACAATGCAACAAAAATACATCCACACAAAAAATCAAAACTATGAATTCAGCAAAGAGAATTACTGAAACAGTGGGTGAGACTGAATGGAAAACAGCACTGGAGGAAAAGGACAGAGAAGGAAATGGAAAGTACTGAAAGTCAATTATTACATGCCCAAAGGTTATATGCACTGTCTAGCATCAGAACATTCTGTGTTAAAATATGTATTGTGGATGAAGAGGAAAATGCAAGAAAATTAATTTAAGAAAAAGGCATATTTAAGGTATAAAAATATAGATAGGGAAGACAACTAGGAAGATTATATCATGAAGTTAGAAGACTATAACACACTGATAAGGAAAGCAAAGGGGGAAATGAAAAGTTCACGTAAGGTAAGGAAATTGTAAATAAAGATTTTTTGCTTTTCAAGCACGTAAAGAGCATAAGGTCACTGAGAGAAACAGAAGCACACCTATGAAATGGCAAATGGTAGTTTACTAACAGGAAGGAGAGACTGCTTAAAAATGAACTCTCTATTTTATTGTCCATAAAACAAGGTCGGGACTGATGACAGGATCAGACATAAATTTCCTGGGGGAGGAAGAATAAACACTAAAGAAAATCAGTAACACACCAGAACAGCTCATCAAGAAATTAGAAAGTCTGAAGGTTGACATAACTCCAGGAATAGACAGAATTAATACAGAGCTCAGAAAGATATGTCAGAAGAGAGAGAGAGGAATCATTAGCAGATATATTTAAAACCTGTTAAGAAATATGAGCTGGACTGAAGAGAGGTTAGTGATAACCGCTATCTAGAAAAATACAAACCCCTGACTTCACATCTATGCCATACTCTTGAAACATTATTATTTCAGGAAACAATACGATTATGAGTTTGTATAGCTGCAAGAGAAATTGCTAGCATGGCTCACCACAGGGATATCATGCCTAAAAATGCCCTCAGCACTTTTTTAAGAGGAATTACAAATTATTGATCATAATGGAAGGTACAAGCATATATTCCACACTCTTTAGAAAAGCTTCTGATAGATTAACACATAGAAGACTAATCTAAAAGGTCAGGAAGTGTGGGAAAAATCAGTAAGAAGACAGGATATGTTTGAAAGATAAAAACTGGTAGGCTAGTCAATGAAAGGAAACGGGATAAAATTCAGAATGACTGAAGTACACTCAAGACAGACTAAAAACCTGGCAGAGTAGAACTGTAGACAAATTAATTCAGTGTAGACAAATTTATGCTAATAAAACGAGCAGCAAATAACAAGCAAAGGGGCTCTACCTTGAAAGGCATAAAGTTCAAGTCTCTCACATTGATGTACTCCATTAATTTCAAATTTCTGGTTTTCACAAGAGGTGAGAAGCAAGCTCTCTAAACATTAGAAGAATTAAGAAGAGAAACAATTTTTTAAAAACCCAGTGCAAATTGCAAATGATGGCAAGAAGTAAGCCTCCTGAATTTTCTCTATCACTGAAATATAAAGCAATATAAGAACATGCTGGCATACTCAAGGACCTTGGGGATTGGCCCAAACCTTACAGAAATCAGTGGTTTTTGTCATCGATGTCAATGCACCTTTAGGTCAGACTATTGCTTACTTTAGAACATTACAGAATTTTCAGTAGAGGAAATGAAGACATTAACTATATGTATGACTATTACTATTGGGGTGATGTAATAAAAAGCATGCATCAGAGCTGTCCCACAATTATTTCTCTCTAGCCTTCAACTGCCCATAAGCCACTAAGTGTTCTTTTCCTTTGGTTGTCCTCTAAAACTACCTACTTTGTTTCTTTGGTTAGTCCTCATTAGCAAGTCCTTTGGTACTTCTAGCAATTCTAACATGAGCACTTCCTCCTTAGTTGAATCAGAATATTCTATATAAACCAGGGCCATTGATTTATCGGCATAATATTTTAGTAATATTATTCATCCCATCCCACTAAGAAACTGATCATTGCCCACTGAAATCAGCTGCAGTATTGCCACTGATTTAAGTGGAAGCTCGATCAGATTCAATGGCCAAGTTATTAGGGAGAGTTTTTCATTGATCTGTCCACAATGACACAGAGATCTCCACAAGAAGTTAAAGCTAATATAGAATCTGGATTTAAAAAAAAAAAAGCTTTCTAATACGCATTTCCAAGAATTGTATCTCTCATTAGCCTGTTAATTTACTCAACTTTGGCAGATACTTCTAAAATTCCTCTCCAGACTTTTAAAATCTTGATTACCCTAGAGAGCACCATATCATCTGCAAATTCTGTTCAAAGTTCACCCGATATTAAAACACAAGAATATTGAATAACACCAGTCCTAATCCAGCACAACTGATGACACCATTGGTACAAGCGTCAACTTTATCACTTTAGTCACAATTCTTGGATATACTTGAACATTTCAGTATATTAGAGAATGGATTAGATTTTTCTTTTAAAAAATACATGTTGATTTATACAAATCACAAATTAATTGCAACAGAATACTCTTTAAAACTAGGCACATTTTTTAACTTCTAATTTTCCAGCATAGTAGCTGTTTTTAAAAGAAAGTTCTATTAAATGATTATCAACGTATTAGTTACAAGCAATGGAATGGTGTAGTGATTGCTACAGAAATGGGAAACTGATAGTTAAAATGGAAACATATCATGAACAAACGAAAAGGGAAAATTATTTCTTAACTTCACCAGCCATAGAAGACAGTCCCTTTTACAGAGCAGGTTGACAAGTAATATCTTCAGAAAAAAATGGGGTGAGTGAAAAAACACTTGTATGTTTAATCTAGATATAGTTACAGCCAATCTAGAAAATAATCTCTTCAACTGAAAATTAGATTACCTAACTCCAAGCCTTGATATAGAAATTCTTTTATACCAATGAGATGTGTTTTCTCCTTTACCTCCATTTTGGTTTTTCTACTACTTTATACATTCCTTCCTAATCAGATACAGCTGCCATTGGCTTCAAGGCAGGATGTCATTCAATGCTATTAGAAGTATTACTTTGAAGTAGAAGAATGAAGACAGAGTTCATACCTGTTTGGTTAGTTGGTTAATGCTTAGATAAAGAGGTTTGCCATAAATTGCTTCAGTAAAGCAAAAATTAAACACGCACAATTGAAAAAATACTAAAAAAATATGAAGTGTGTGATGTTCAAAAGTACTCAGGTGGTCTAATTCTGTTGTTAATAGTAGAATTCCCATTGACTTCAACAGATGCAGAGTTCGGCATCCATACAGAATGAACTCTGATCAATGAAGGTTTATTTTTTAATGACTTAACAGCTTGTGAAAGGAGCACATTGACAGCTCTCTGTTTCTACACACAGCACATCTCATCATGAACCAGTGCAGCACAAGCTTATTTATGAAATTAAGGTATCTCATACCTGTCCTTTAAAAGTGAGGAGACTTTTCTCCATGTTTATCCAACCAGATGAGAAAGCTACCAAAATTAACCTGAAAAATGGTGAGTTTTATGATGAACATCTTTGAAGCAGACTGATCACATAAAGACGTGCCATGGCCAGCCGACAATCAAAGCTTTTAATCAGTACTGAAATGGAATAAAATGAAACTATATCACTAGTTTCTGGAAAAGCTTTTGCATCCAGTGCCTAATTCTCAGAGTGAGCTAGTTCCTTAAAAGCTTAGGGGGAAAAAACAAACCACAGCAAAAAAAACCACAGAGACCTCTGATTATAACATCTGCGATTTCTGTCATGCCTATGATGTTTCACTTACTGCACTTTTAAGGGACTGATTTAGTCCTGGTAGGTGGAACACAAACAGGAGTGCCCAAAACCCAGCATTTATCATGCAACCTGATTCACAGAAGTCCCTTTGTGTTTTCAAATAAAGCTGTTAAACCATCCCAGAAAAAGTTACTGGAAAGTATCATTGTGGCAGAACATATGTGTGCAGTGTATGCGAGGCATAGGTGGTGGTTAGGAGAAACTGTTAGTTAAAAGGACCAAATTACTGAAAAAGCAAAAAGAGAAATTATGGTACAGCTAATAATATGCCTGTTATACAGTGAATGCTCTTGCATTTACTCTATTTGAAATCTGTTACATGTTATTGTCTATTTTGCTTTTTAATTTTCAGCATGGTCTCCTTCACTGGTATTCGTGTTGAACTCAGGAGTTCCTTGTTTCAAATTGTAGTGGAAACCTCATTTTGAACAATTTAGACAGGCAATGAAGGAAAGCTGGAGGTAGTCAGGCAGCAGAAGTTTCTGCTATACCTTAGCATGCTGTCCTGATTATAGTGCTATTAGAGTTTGCTGTTCATAGAAATCAAGGAATTTATGAATCATTAAAAGGTGCAGGTGATAGAGAAATTATTATAATAGCATTCAGAAATATTACAGGAACTATCACAAAAGCTACAGTGCTAACACCATTGACTGAATATAAATGCAGTTGTGAAATTATGTGATAGCTGAGGATGTAGATATCCCAAATTTTCAACCAGCCTCAAACCAGTCACTAGTCATTTGCACATTTTTAATATACAGCTACTTTTGTACAAAACTGTTTTGGGTGTATAGAAAATGTACCAACACTCATTAAAAGTACATTGTGACTGTGTAAAGACCCTGGGCTGGAGCTTGTGAAAACATGGGCTTGTGAATATTAATAGGTCTCATACTAAGTTACTCATTTTCTTATCTTTTGCTCAGAATCCCCCAATGTATTAAAAATATATTAGGTACCAAACCCACTAGCCCTTAATTATATTAGTGACCAATTACTTACATGCACTGTTCATCTCTGAGAACAAGACTTCCCATTTTTTCAGTCATTCAACAAGGCTTCTATAGAACAACAGCTGAAGCATTTATCTTTGTGTGTGTAAACGTCAAGTATTCAAAAGATAGGATATAAAAATTTAGGAAAAACATTACTTTGGTTATCTGAAGATCTGATTTCTAAAAGTCTGACTTTCTGAATTTCAAACATGTCTCCTGAACAACATGAACAACTAGTACATAACATGCACTGGTACCACCAACAAAGGAATCTATTTTTTGTTATAGATATTATTATTTTAGGTGCATAACCATAAGACTATCAACACCAAAACCAGGCCTATTTAAGCAATATGCTTTCAGAAAGTTATTCAGCTACATTTTAAAAATACACAACCTTTGAACAAAAGCAGTAGAAATTGAACAAGATTCAAGAGAAAGGATGACACTTATCACATGTAAATAGAATTTGTTGTATGCGCAAATTTGCTGACTTTTTTTTCTGGTTTTTCTTACACATGTTATTTTAATTGACTGTTTAAATTTCTGCAGGACTCAACAGGGCAGAAACACAGCTATTCCGCTCAGCTGCTGTGGAAAGTTCTCAGCTATGGTCATTTTGCCTCATACGACATTCTTCCTGCTCCTCATATTAGCCCTCACATTAGTCCTCTGCTTAGTATTTTTCCAACATCCTTTAAAACAAAGAATCAAGACTCCATGCAACAGAAAAACAGATGAACCCGTTAACTATAGCCCAATTCCCCTTTATACTCTTTGAACTAGAGTTCACTGAAAGGGTGCAGCAGGTCAGGTTTGAAGTCCATTAATACAGCTGTGAGGGCTTGCTTGCACAACACCTTTCCACACTGCCTCTCACTCTAGTTAGAGCTACAGTGAAACTTCCTTTGCTTTGATGAACACTGAAATTCATCAAATTCAGCTCTCAGAATACATTTAAGACAGAAGGAAAATAACTATCTTTACCAGTCTGCACCATTTTTTGTTGACTAATGCACGGGACAAAATACACAAAACTCCTCAGTTCTATGCTAGCTATATTACCTTCCTCCCAGGGGCACCTTGGAAAAGTCCCTTAGTTTCTCTGAGTCCCCGTTTATCCACCTATAATATAGGCTTTCTTGACCAACTGTGCTGCAGAATGTGACTCCCTCTTCCAGAGGCCCAGCCATTTCAATATTTGTCCTGGTTCCGGCTGGGACAG
>NW_009225639.1:0-7239 GCF_000690835.1 Fulmarus glacialis
TTTAAAAATGGGGGCTATGTTTCCCCTTTCATATAGGCTATGTTTCCTTCTTTCCCCACAAATTCACTGAAAAACAATCTAGCTAAGCACCTCACAGGTGCTCCCACAAGCACCACAGGCTTGTGGGAAAACAGAATGCAGCTATGGAGCCTCAGTCTGAAGGCACATTTGGAGAGTCCCAGAAAAGGGCAGAACTTTGATTGGAAATGGAAAAGAGAACAAACCTGGCAGCTCATACTACCTATCCAACTCCTTGCTGAAGCAGCTGACAAAGTAGGCTAATTGTGAACCACTTTCACTAATTTAGGAACCAATTTTATCATTACTTAAGTTAACCAAGCTTAAACTGACACCTTTCATTTGAGAATAATCAAACAAATGTAGTCATGCCTATTACGTTGTGAACTTTTATAGCATGTATGTGCAAAAAGTACATGGTCCTATGTATTTTAATGCTTTCAGAAATAACAAATTAACTCAAGTAAGTATAAGATCTAGCTGACTGTCTGGTTCAAAATCACAGACTCAAAAGTTTAAGCTCCTTTCTGTTTACCCGTTTCATTATGTGACACAGATCAGTAAAGCAGCCTCCCAGCCCTGTTTAAAAATAAATTGTAAATAGTTCCAAATTATAGTAAGTAAAATAATTTTATAAGCTTTCAGAATACTTCATGTCCAAGCTACAGAGGTGGCTTAACATCCCTCTAGTTTGAAAATAGTCTGCTACATATTTTTACAATAATTTAAAAATGTCCTAGATCAATATTTTTTTTGTTATTTTGGGAATCCATATCTTACATTTTCCAGTGTTATTTATTTAAACTATGAAGAATTTGGGACATGGCCTATTAACTATTCTATACTTGTAAAGTCTTTACAATAACAGCTCAGTTTTCAGCAAGTTACTTGGCATTATGCCTAAAATAATTTTATTATGAAAAAAATGAAAATAGGCTTTTTGCTATGCCAAATATAAATTACATATTCCTCTTG
The DNA here is from genome assembly GCF_000690835.1 of Fulmarus glacialis. Classification (NCBI taxonomy): domain Eukaryota; kingdom Metazoa; phylum Chordata; class Aves; order Procellariiformes; family Procellariidae; genus Fulmarus; species Fulmarus glacialis. The sequence goes on from NW_009225639.1 coordinate 994, forward strand.
TAAATGAAATCATATGTTCTTTCCTATTACCTAATTATTACCACGAATTATTACTCTTTTAATCTTAGGAAGGTTAACCACCAGCTATTTTGATTGAAAGTTACAGAAATAATTTTTCTAAATGACTAATCACATCAGGAAGTGACAGTGATATAATCAATGATATCATAACAGAACATATTTTTATTACCTCATGCAGAGATTCAACTAAGTGATTTTCACAGTCAGTTATGAGCCATCCTTCACCCACATGTGTAACAAATTTTCAGCTGGCATTTAATCTTAATGAAAAGGAGGGTATTTAGACCACTTAAGTAAGTACACAACCGTTGCTGCACTTATGAGGAATTCTAAGTTGCTGCAAATTTCTGACTCCAGCTGATATGCATGTGATGACTGAAATCTGTGTTTCTGAATGCCAATAGATATCAATGGGACATGACAATTTCTTCTGGCTCTAGGATTTGAAACATAAAGTGCCATGTGACAAAAAGAAACTGTGTTAGGGATGATGTGAAAAAATTAGGTTACCTTATGTTTGCTGACCTAGCATTTTCTGTTTGAACTCTTCTCCATATATGGAAAGGACAAGCATGCTCTATCTTTTGACAGTCAAACATTCCATATTACTTATTATTAATATCATCAACAAAAAATACAAAGTTTAAGGCCTTAATATGCATTAAAAATGAAGAAATCTATTTATTAAGGCTAATAATAAAAGCTAATCATTTCACATATTTTTAGATACAAAACATGGAAATTCTGTATGGTAAACCGCAAATTATTTCAAAATCTGAAAGCATTTCAGATATACACTTTGAAAACAAAGTCTCAATACACTTTGGAAACAAAGTCTTAAAGTTGTCCTAAACTAGAATTATAGTTTGGTACAGTACAGCTAAAGAAAATAACAGTTTGTTTTCTGTCACAATTTGATTTACTATGATTAACATTTGAATCTATGTGAAAGAAATGTTTCTTCATGTACTGAGAAAAATTCATTAGCTCTCATTAGAGTTTCCTATCTGTGGGTACAAAAATCATCATTAGAAAACAAAGGATTTTCAGGTACCTCACTTACAAATGTTTATCCCAAGATATTTGAACACTTATTTTATTTAATAGCAGGATGATTATAGAATAGTCTTATTTTCAGTAAGGTTTCTTTGATATTTTCATGTACATTTTCAGGCTTCCTATTTGTATTCCTTGATATTTTTGTTTATTTCTTTGCTTTTTTTTTTTAATTCACAAATGAGATTTTTTTTTTTTTCCTTATGAAAACTATGGAAAACTACAATAAGTAGCCTTAGATTTAACTAAAGAGGATTTTTTCCTCAAAAGATATATGTATGCATACTAGCTGGAAAAAACATTTTTGATTAACTTTTAGTTTGAATTTGCAATTCACATAAATATATCATCATTTATTAAGCAATATTATTTTATATTAAGCTTTGATTTCTGGTGCATAGCTTTAAACATCACAGGTTATAAGAACTTGATCTTTGTTCCCATTATGGCAAATTTCCCTCTGATTTTATTGATAGAAAGTTAAGGGATTAAATTCAGTGTTCACATTTTCTAGTTTCTATCGCATTTTAAGTTGTAATGGCAGATTATTGAAAGAAGAGGGACTCATAGAGCAAGATAATAACATTTAGATTGTCCTTGTCTGCAACCACTTCTTCAAAGTTTGCAGTGGAAGGTTCAGATACTGAAAAATTCTTCCAACCCTTTCGAATTTAGTGCAAGATTTTAACCAAGAAGGACTATTTTAATATTTGTTATTAATTTTAAACCATTTCTGTGCCATGGGCTGTGAAAAAAATGCATATTCTGAAACTGTAGATGACATAATCAGTTTATACCTGAATACACTAAAGAGATGAAGGCAGGAGGAAAAAAAAAAGGATTGGAATATGTGGGACCCCACCTGGAGTACTGTATCCAGTTCTGGGGTGCCCAGTACAGGAAGGACATGGACCTGTTAGAGCAGGTCCAGAGAAAGGTCACAAAAATGATCAAAGGAATGGAACACCTCTCCTATGCAAAAAGGCTGAGAGAGTCGGGGCTGTTCAGCCTGGAGAAGGGAAGGCTCCTTTCAATATATCAACTATATAAGAAAGATGGAGAGAGACTTTTTATCAAGGCCCGTAGTGACAGGACAAAGGGCAACGATTTTAAACTGAAAGATGGTAGGTTTAGATTGGACATAAGGAAGAAATTTTTTACGATGAGCGTGGTAAGACACTGGAACAGATTGCCCAGAGAAGTTGTGGATGCCCCATCCCTGGAAGTGTTCAAGGTCAGGCTTTGAGCAACCTGATCTGGTTAAGATGTCCCTGCTCATTGCAAGGGGCTTGGACTAGATGATCTTTGGAAGTCCCTTCCAACCCAAACCATTCTATGATTCTGTGATTCTAGTGAAAGATGTCCCTGCCCATGGCTGAGGGGTTGGACTAGATGATTTTCAAAGGTCCATTCTGACCCAAAACATTCTATGATTCTACAATTTACTAAGACTGTAAAGAACCTTGGATTTTTAGTGTGAAACTGGTATAGCAGTACAGTTAGATTTGCATATCGGTTATTTTTCATGACTTGTTTCGGCATAGCTGCAACCCAAGAAAAAGTGTGTCACTTGTTTTCTTCCTATTTTTTGCGTTTGAAGGTATCTAAGTACTCTGAATTACATAGGTCTGAATAAGTCCAAAACCCCATTGATTTCTTTAAACTATATAATGGAAAGATGAGGATGACAAGAACGAACCTCCTCCCAATACTTATTGAGAATTAAAACTGATAACATGATTAACCTCTACCATAAGTTGTGTTTACATACTCTAAGACAAGAAATGGGATTTAGCCAAATCCCAAATTAGTGTGTGACTTGGATTTCTGTTTTTCACTTGATCACTGCTGTTAAAGTGCATCAAACTGAAGTTGTGAAACAGAACATTCCTAAACATTAAGTTGTTCAGAAAACATATCTTGACTTCAGTGAGGGCTAGTCTATTACAAAGATTAGACAGTGTTCCCTCAAAACCCAAGCATCCTATCTTGAAATTATGTGGAGCGCATTTGGTCTTATTGTAAAATGGATGTATTATGCAATGAAGATATACCTCAGGTGTCATCAAGTCAGTAGATATTTTGCAAGTTAAAAAACAAACAAACAAACAAACATTGCCTTGAAGAGATAATGATGCAAAGCTTCCCTGTAGAAATTAATACTCTTTCCAAAAGTCACATAGAAAATCTTTTCAAAACAAACTACTTCCTTTAACATTCTATTGAATGTGCAATTTCCTGTTCATCTTAAATGTCACTGAGAAAGCCTGCTTATCCCAAATTATTTTCTTGCTAATGGTTTTTACTTATTTTGGTTTTATTTTTTTTACTTCTACTGAGATAGTACTTCAGCTTTATACATGATTTTCCAGACTTTAAAATGGCCTTAAGATAAAATTAAAATAAATTCAAAACAACTTCAGGGCACACTCATTAATTCAAAAATATTACCTGAGCAATGAGGAAGAGATCCACTCCAGTGTCCATTTAACTGACATGTACGAGATGACTGCCCTAACAGTGATCGTCTACCTGTGCAGGTATAATGAACAGTAGACCCAAACGTATATTTATCTCCAGACAGGACTGCGTTAGGAGGAACGCCAGGATGGCCACAGTCAATCACTACAATGCATAATTATTGGAGATAAAAAAAGGTTATTATCACTGATCAAACAGTTTATAGTTATCATTTTCATAACTCCATACGTAACTTCGTCAAGAGGCTGACCTTTTTAGGGTTTGGGGGAGGGGGGTACATTACGTGATTAGAAATGCAAAATATATTACAGACCAAAAGCTGTGAAAAAAATGTCTAGAGATGTCAAAAAGGTACTTTAGATATAAATATTGATGTCCAAAGACATTCATTCACTAAGTTGATCTTTATGGAATGAACATATGCACACACACACAAACACACACTCATGCATGTACTCTTCAGAGAAAAAATACAAGAAGACAGTATCTGCCAAAGTCACTGCTGAGGAGAGAATATGCAGACCTTCATCTCTCATCCACTGGTCCCAAATCATTCGTCATGAAGTCTATTAGGTTTATAAACAAGATCATTTTTGTTAAATTTTGCTATGAACCTTAATGCTAATATACTAATTTCATATTCATGGATTTGGCTACTTAAAATATTGTATTGAATAAATAAAAGATTTGTTTACATATTTTTAATGCATTCCTAGGCACCATCCATTAATGATTAATGTTAATTGCACAGAGATTGGAGGGAATTTCTCTAGGATCCCAATCTTAGAAATGGTCATGGATAAACTCCCTATCAGTTGTTTATTGAGTAAATTTTGATCAATAATTTTTAGTCGTTTCCATACTATGATTAATTTTTAGTACTCTTAATCTTGACATTTTTGTGATTTCCACTTGTTGATTGCTCACAAGGGTATCCAACAGTTAGCTTATACACACCTAATTTTGCTAACTGGCTCAAATGTCATGAAAATGGGAAAATTTAGCATGATATCTTTTGTCCTTTAGTTGCCTCTTAAACAGAAAACTATGGTAAGTGGCTCTTGCTATAAATGGTCAAATGTAGTAATTTTTTTTTAGGAATAAAAACAGGCTAAATGATAGAAACCTGATCTAAAATCAGGATAGCACCACTGAAATAAATTCAGCAGCCTCCTATCTACTAGAAAGTTGTATAAAGTAACAGTGAAGCTACCTTGGCTACATCAAGCTAGCTATTCCATAAGACTAAAGTAAAACAACAAAAGTTCTTATGTATCATTATGGAGAACATAATCTACATGGACAATGTATGTAATGGAAACAAAGTTCTGTATTGAAAAGAAATAGCTAGTCTGATTAAGAGCACATATCAAAATGTACAAAAGAAACCACCTTTCATGTGGAATTAATATAGAGAAAACTAAGAATTCAGAGCAAGGAGTTAATTTAAAAGCAAGCTAAATATGTCAAGTTCAGGAAATGCACAGCAAAATTCATAAACCAAATTCACTCTGTTCACAGAATGAATCTAGCTTTGCATGTTTGATTTCTTTTTATCTTATACCTGTCCATGGCATGTGGCATATCTTGGCCAAAGATATTTGTATTTATGCATCATGAAAACCACGAATTATAGCTGCAAATACCAGGGTACTAGAACAGCCCCCTAAATCATACAAAAGTACTTTTTATCAATAGTTCATCATCTTCAGTACCATAACATTTTCAGCAGGAGCCAGATCAGAAGCCTGATCAGGGTTGAAGATGTATTCAATTCACTAGCACTTCAGATGTATACAACAGTACAATGGTTGTACAATACAACATATGACCAAAGTCATGTGTGATGATTCATCTTACTCTAATGATTATTCTCAGTCTTAGAGCTTTACATCTATACATATACTGATCTGTATTCAGTGACACATGTTCTCTTAGGGATCCAACTTGCAAGGTGCAAAACCTTCCTGACAACCCCACAAAGGATTTAGGAATGTGGTATGTGATTGATTGACTTCGATTCCTACCTAGTGCCACTGACCGCTGTGACCATTCTGTAGGCTTGCAAGACTTTGAGTAAAATAGTCAGGAAGGTCAGCTTTACAAACTGGGCACTGCTGTTAGCATGTTATTTGTTTAATCAATTGCTTATAAATGCAATCTACTACTAATTATGTATGATTGCAGAGAAGGCAAACTTAGAACATTGTTAATAAAAAGGCATGTTAGTCATGCAGGCTTCAATGAAATGAAACTGTTTTTTCTTGTGAAAAATATTCACAATTTTTCAGAGTGTTTTTATTATCTGTACTTTTCTTGATTGATTCTTCTGCCCTTTTCAGATGTTGTCATAGAGGAAAAGTTAATTTCATACTGGTACCTTATAGCTTTCAGTTTTGGGCTTTCCTATACATATTTCTCTTTTATGTTTACACTTATGTCTGAAAGTCCTGGATTCCTAATAACTGATTTAGAAAATTATACCACCCTGTAACGTCACTCTTAACTTGATTATACATTCTACAAAATTTAATTTGATATTCATGTTCTCAGGTGGGGATTTCATATGAAGAGTTGACCATATTTTTTCTTTTTTTCTCTTAATGCTAACTCATCCTCCATTTTATTTTCTTCAATTTCTTCCTTTCTGCCTCACTGCTATAGAATCGTAGAATCATAGAATCATAG
>NW_009225640.1:0-6054 GCF_000690835.1 Fulmarus glacialis
GCAGGGCAAGGGGAGACCTGCCTTGTGCTTTGGTTCAATTATACAACAACATGACAAATCTACATCCAAGCTGCCTTTCCCCCTTAGCAGGCTCCAAATACACACTTTGCTGCAGCGGAGACCACCCCTAGCATCCCAGTTTTCTCCAGCCATCACTAGGACAGAGCGCTGAGCGCTAGCTCTTAAGTATCTCTCACCTTAGCACCTCCTTGCAGCCACTTCAAGGGCTGGGAGCAGCTGGTCCTTCTCCTACCAGCTCCCCTCTTCTCAACTCCCTCCTGAACTACACCCTTCCTTCAAGCGCCCCGAGTGCCGGTTTGGATTCCCTGCTGGATGTGACCAAGGTTGCATGCTGTTACGTACACACACGACTGACTCATACCAGGATGAAAGCGGGGTCCTGAATTTTTTTTTTTCCTCTTTAAACCAGAGTAGGAAATAACGTTGCAACAATGCAGCGAAGTTCATCGCAGGACCTTGGAGGAGGGGGTGATGATCTTATTTTAAAATAAAAACGATTTCCCTCGCACTCGCGTACTCATGGGCACCAAGACACGTCCAAGCAGCCAGTCAATCAGCAGGCACCAAGATGCTTGTCTCCAAGTGGCCAGCCCAGGATCTCTTGCAAGCACGCCAAGGATAAGAGATGCCAGCTATCGTGGTCTCCTCATGTCTCCTGGACTCGTTGGAGGTTGGTGATGATGTGCTTGTTTTGGATCTGCCGTTTTGTACTCTTTAGGAGCTGACAGGGATTAGCCTCTCCATCCTGTCCCACCTCTGTGAGTCATCCGAATTTACTCACCGTCCTTTGTCTCCCAATCTGGGCATCCTGAGAAGTTGCACGTAGATGTGTTGAGATCTTGATGACCTGCTAATCGAGGGGCTTTCTTGCAACCCTTCTGCTGCTGCCTCCACACCAGATACCCCCTCCAGCCTCGCTCAGACGAGGGAGCACCTCTACTACGAGTCTCCACAGCAGGAGCCATCAGAGACTGTCCCTTCCAATAACTGCCCCGTAGATGCCCATGAGCGGTGGCATTTCTGTACAAACTCCAGCCCTCTCAGTGCTGGAATGCGGGGCTCTACGGTTGCGTACCTACGTTTCACAAACTGGGCCAAGCAAAACATCTAAAGCACAACACTCAACTGTGGTGAAAAGTTTGGGATACCGGGACACTTTGTCGTTCTCACCCTTCCTTTCGAATCCCTAAAATGCTGCTGTTGAGAACTGCAACCCTGCAGTTTTGTGAGGCTTTATAGCTGCAACGATGCACATGGGTTTATGCCAAAAAAGCACCGCTCTGTTTAACTAAATACATTCAACATCATCTCTACAAATACCACGTGAGGAAATCCTCGTAGCTGTTGTCCAAAGCATCGCTGACTTGTTCTTGGGAGGAAAGTCCTTTCAGACATGCAGCAAAACACCCTGGTCTGGATTTTCAAGAGCAGGTAGTGTTATGAGTGGGTTCCCTCTTACACATCCAAGGCGAGGACATCCGAAGGGCTTTATTTTCAGGTTACGCTAAGAGTGCCTTTCTGCTAACAGCTTTCCTTCTAGGCGTCTTGAACTAAGAGTGGAAAAAGCCACCAGAAGCATAAGTCCAGCAGACTAGACATTTTTTCCAGAGTGTAAGTCAAGAGGAGCCATTTGACAGTGTGAATGTAGGACTGCTGGATCTCGGTGCGTATTGGGAGACCTCCTCGGACCACCCGCTCTGGTCCGTGTGAGATAAGGGGAACGTTCAGACTGAACTCCAAATGGGCAGCTCAGTGCCGTTTTGCAGAACATATACTAAGGGTTTTGGTTAAAATACTTCCATTTGGGATAGTTTATCTTTTGGAAAATATAAATAATTTCTGTAGAAAGCTGACAATTTTTCCTCTTACATACACCTAATCCTTTTAATAAAAAGGATGGTTTTTTTTTTTTTTTTAGGGAGAAAAAAGCAGCCTATGTGAAAACTTTCAAATACGTCTTCAAATACCCCTTTCTAATGACATTTGAAAACCTAATTTACCATTTGGGACACGTTGCAAGAATCAACGATAGTAACAGTTTGACGTCTGTCTTGTTTCAATCCCGCGGCAGGGAGGGAGGTTTGGCAGAAAGCACTATTGTCATGTGGGAGTCTCAGAAATGAGTTGTCTCCTGGCTAATATTCTTCCACTGCAATGGTAAGTCAAATAGGCTAGTAGCCACGGCAACAGCCCAGAATCCTTAACTATCACTATGGTTATTTCACATCACTTTGGGGCTACCCCAGTTCATACCACTATCGCTCAAGACATTATTTCATAGTGATTTCATTAAACGAGTGCAATTTGATATATGAATAACACCCACATTCATTTTAACAGGGATCATGTTAAGTGCACTTCTGCCTGAAAACGTAGGGAAGTCAAGCTAAAACAATGTCACAGTTTTAAAATAAATACACAGACACGGACTATAGTCCATAGGTGCAGAACAGCCATCTGACTTCTCTCCTTTGTCTCACCTACAGTACATACCCTCCTAAGGAAGGTATTGGGAAGGAGGTGGGGGCTACAGCATCCTTAGCCCCACACCTTTCACGTACCCTGCAAGAAGGGCTGCCCTGGGCGAGGGCATGACGTGGGAACAGTCAGCCTGACAAAATGAGGAGCAGCAGAAGGGGTCCGTGGCTCCTCTACCAGCCCCGCCACCACCTTTTAAAAAGCTAACAGCTTCTTAAGTATCATAATTTGATGTATGCAATTTGAAGACGTCACAAACCGCTACCAGCCCTGAACACTTAGTTTAGGAACGCTTCCTGGTGAGAAAATGCAAATAAAGGACAGAGGTAACCATGGCCATAGCTGATGAAGTAACTTGACCATGGACAGAGAAGAGACCAGGAGCAAAACGACAAAAAGAGCCCAAGTTTCCAGGCCACCATATTGCAATGGCTCAGCACTGATTTGCTGGAGGCCTAGCACAGTCTCCTACATTGGAGCAAGACAGAAAATCCAAGAGGCTTCCACACGGCACTTCTTGGTGGTGTTTCCAACCAGAGTTTGCTTTCCTGTCTGATGGCACTGATGGCCAAGAAAGCCACAACACTCCTGAGCTGGTGTTTCATGCCAGCGCTGCACAGCTGATGAAACAACAGGAGATTCCTCGTTTGTCTCTGACGTCCATTTGTATTGCCATTCATTACTCTTTAAAAATGTAGACCAGGTTTCCCAAAGTAAACCTTTGGAGGACCAGGTGTCCTCCTCCAGTGTCAAATTACATAATTTGACTGTAATTTCTGGGCCTTCTCTAACCAAGAAATAGCAAAAAAACCAACCAAACAAAAACGTCAACAATAGACAACAGCAAGTTCAAAAGAGGAGGAACCAGACGCATGTTTCAGAGAATTGAATAATGATGTATCCTGCAAAGTCAAACCCTTTAAAGTGTTTCTGGTTTCAGAAATATTTTTTAAAACCCCAGTGTTCCTGGTGCTTTCCAGAGTTATCTGAATTCCTTCAAAAGCCCACTCAAGGTTAAAGAAGAAAAACAATGTTATTCTAATTGAACAAAGCATTACATTTTTTGTATTGTAAGATTGGAAATATAGTTGTAAAAGAAGAGCTAGAAAACCAGAAGGACTCAAGTTTAGAGTTTATCTTGTGTTAATCTCCTGCTCTTGTGTCACCTGGGATTTTTTCTGAGGTGTTTCTCCTCAAGAGAGGTGCTTCAAAGCAGCTCTCAAAAACCCCCATTGTTTCTTTACTACTGTAGGGGACCCCATTCTATTCTGCAGCCTTGCTTTAGCAGCTTGAGAATATGCAGGGCAGTGATTTTTCTACCTAAGCTCATTATTTGTTTTAGGAAATCACAGAAACTGCAGCTAGCAGCTCATATTATAAACATACTAATTGCATGCCTTAAGATAATTTCTGTGTCCAGTTTCAGTTCAGTTTCAGCTACTGCAGTTTCCCCGATAACAACTTCCCCTGTTAACATCCATCTGAAACATTAAAGCTCACTGTGTGGGTTCCTCATTATTTATCTGTTTGATCGACCTGAACAATCTACCCAGGGTATTTTCAAAAGGCTGACTTCTCGGCAGCTAGAACACCAGGGTTTTCGGTATTACTTGTTCTTCTTTCCGCGGCTGCCTAATCTCCTTGCCTGCTCCTTAGTGAAGATGTTAATTCAGAGCAGAGCTGGCAGTGGTCCCCCTGCCACCCCAGGGGGTTCCTTCGAGCAGTATGCAGGCAGTCATTAGTCTCTGACTATAGTCTGTCATCCAGTCCAAGTCACTGGTCCCTCGTCCAAGCCAAACGGGGATGTCGCATCATGCCAAGTCATGCCATAAAACAACAGTAGAAATAACTTAGGTTTTAAATCCCCGAGGGCAGCTACCACGTCAGGCTGGCCGATTAGAAAACAGACGCTACAACGTAAGGAATGGTACTGGGGTCTCTTGCTTGCACAGGTTTAACACCAAACAACGACAGAACAAAAGAAGTGCTTCAGCCAGGTTCAGCCTAAGCCATTTTAGGCACCTAACTGATCTGACTAATTGAGGACCTCATTTAAGTAGGAGAATAACATACCACCTCAGCTGTCAGGAGGTGAGACAGCTACAGCCAAGGGTCATCTGGACCTTGCGCGGGATGAACCACTTTCTAAGAGCACCCATCTCTGAAAAGAGATAAGGATTCTTGGGCATTTTGTGGCATGCAGGACAAATCCAGGGTGAATGTGTATTAGAGTACTCTAAGCACTTTAATATATTAGAAAAAAACCTTGCAGTTAGCACAAGGACATGCCCCTAACCTTCAACGTGCTACTGCTACAAGCAGCATCCCACGGAAAGACATACCCGTTATAAAAGGAATACATGACAGTAAGAGGAAAAAGGGGAAAGAAATGCAACTTGGAACAAAAAAAAAATTCCAATAAAATCATATTTTTCCCCTCAAACTGAAATATCTTTTCATATTTTTTTTAATGGGAAGCTTTCCCAAAGTCTATAATCAACTCGGGTACTCTTGAAAAGGGATTTTCTGGTAGCAAACTGTTTCTGTAAAAATGTGTACATGGCTCTCCCAGGGATCGGCATGATCCAGTGCTGTTGGAAATGTTTAGTAGTTATCTGTAGTGAGATGGCAATATTTAAGTTATTTAGACTTCTTACGAATATGGATCATTACAAATAGCTCATTATGGAGCATATAAAATGAGGTGGTAACTTGATAACTTGACAACAAATTATTTTCACTATACACAAGTGCAAGACAATCTATATTGGAAAATGATAAATTAAACCATTCATGTGCCCTGAATTCACTGTAATCTCTCAAGGGGCGGGGGGAAATCTAGGTTAAATAATGAGCAACTAAACAAAGACGTATGTTCAACGTGCATCACAGATCAGAAAGGCAATGAGACGTTGGAAATCCTGCAACAATAGCTTTTCTCAAGCTGGAGCTGCCAGCTGAAACTCAGAAATGCAGACAGTTCTTTTTCCCTGATAAATCCTCTAAAAGATCCACCTCTCCTTCCACTCCAGTTAGGCACCAAGTTGCTAGTGCCACGGGGCGCCGGAGGAAGCGTCGCTTTGATTTCCGTGCTGCTGCGTGCAGCACTGCCAGTTCATCCCCGTTCTGCACACCCCGTGCCACCACTCCAGCCGTCTCTCCAAGGCTGCTCCGCAAACTGCCAGGTACTCACGGGTGAGAAAGCAGGTGTCTGACCACCTCTGCCGAAATCACTCGGATCGCTTGTGCACGCTACTCGCCTTTGTAAGTAAAGGGTGCAGAGCTGACCCTTGGCGAAAGAGGGTTCTTGCTGCCCGTGGAGGAAGTACCGTTCGCTGACGCTAGAGGCAGATGCCGCCCAGGCTGCTGGGGGAGCAACGGGAGAGGTGGCTCCTCCAAAAACAACCCAAGCTAATAGAAAACCTCCCGATTTTTTATCTCCACGCCTTCTTGCAGGGTGCACCTCTGGGTTGCCCATCCGGAGGGAGGGCGGGCTCCCGAGGGGAGCGGCGGGGGCAGAGGCGGCCGCCCCAGGGGCAGGCTGGGCAGCGGGGG
>NW_009225641.1:0-1794 GCF_000690835.1 Fulmarus glacialis
GCCGGCCCAGCCCCCCACGGGAAGGGCAGGGGGTTCGGGCTGGGGCCAGCCCCCGCCCAGCACGGGGCGGCCGGCGAAGGCTCTTGCTCTGCTCGGCGTGGGGAGAGCCCCGGGCTCGCCCCTTGGCGCAGGGTTTGCAGCAAACCTTGGAAACGCTTTCCGGGCGCTCTCCATCCTCCTGCCCCTCTGCCTCCCCTCTCGCGCCGAGTCACCAGTGAACACGGGCAGTTCGTCCCCGGGCAAAGCTTTTTTGATTCTTTGCTTGGCATATATGGGGAGACAGATCCCGCCTGTCCAGGCTGTCTCCGGGCTCCCGGCATTCGGAGGTGGCAGGAAACGTCCCAGCTCGTCCCCGCGCTTCCTGCCCCAGCAACAGGGCTTGCAAAAATGGTCATTATTTCATTCTCAACTGGGGCAAAATCAAACTTAAAAAAAAAAAAAAAAGAGGTGTGCATGTGTATGGGGGAGAAAGCACTGCAGAAAGTTTGAACGGTGGGAGAGTTGAAATGCCACTTCCCAGGCAGCCTGATGCTGGAGCAGCAGCCGGCAGCCCCCCGAAGGGGAGCCGGGAGCCGGAGCACGCCGGCCACGTGGCTCGGGGTGACCCTGTCGTCCCCAGGCCTGGGCAGGCTGACAGCACATTATGCAGCTTGCCTATCTTTTGTTGCAAGTTGGAGCCAGGAGTATTCCTGCAGATCATTTAGATTCAGGTAAATCAGCGTTTTCCAATCCCAGGAGGATATTTCCCACCAGTTGGGCTGCAGGGTCACCTCCAGGAGCTTTCCGCAGGGTATCGCTTGCTCCGTAAAGACCTTGAGTGATGGATACTCCGTCTCACAGGTAAGTTGTTCCAAAAGTTAATTATCTCCCTGGTTGCTCACTTGGGAATTTAATCATGCTTTGCTGAACTGACGCCCTTACGAACAATTACAGAAGTGCCCAAGGGGAAGTCTCTATCTCACCCTCGTCAGCCTTGTTATGCCCTGACGACAGCAGGATTTACATCCTTCGACATGGCCAGGTGCCCCGGCCGGAGCGGTCCTGCGCTCGGCTGCAGCTCTCTCCCGGCAGGACCGTCCCTGCCGTCCCACGGCTGCCCCCGCCACCCGAACCTCCCCCCTGTGGGGCATCTTTTCCCTCCCCGCGAAGCAGGGCAATGAAGTTGAAGCCTTGATGAACAAGGTTTAAAATGCAGAAGCTCTCCGAGAGCCAGACACTAATGTGACATCTCTCTCCAGCACTTGCCATTCCCTCCCTTCCATGGCTTTGATGTTAACTTCTTACAAGCTCCGAGACGGCTGCAGGATTTGATCAGTAAATCATGCATGTTAATAGGCAGAAGCAATAGAAATGCGAGAGGTTCCTCTCTCCCCAGAAATACAAGGGGGTAAGTGCAGGCTGCGTGCCCTGGGCACTACAGCCACTCTCTTGGGATGCCCTGTCCAGGTCTCTTGGGATGACATAAACCTTCATCCAGGTGCGGGACCCTGCACCGATACAAGTGGGTTACGCTCTGGTCAGGAGTCCTCGACAGGAGCTGAAACCAGTTTGGCCACGATTTTAGCACGTGTTTTCTGTCTCTCTTCTCATCCCCCTTCCAAACTAGGTTAGTTTCCCCTTGGCTATCAAGGCAGTGTTGGTGGTGCTCAAGCAGGTTTGATATTTAGTCACTGCACCTGTGTTGGATGGGTCTTAATTATTTATAGCTTTCCTATCCTGTTTTCTCAAGTCAGTTGGGAGGAGGTGACAGGTGAAGACTTCTTGTAGCAGATGCTTGTGAGGCTGGTGAGGTGC
>NW_009225641.1:1839-2187 GCF_000690835.1 Fulmarus glacialis
CAGGAGAAAAATGAGAAAGCTACATAGGAGCTGTCTCATTTAATAGTCAAGGAAAAAAACCGCCTCCTTAGGTCTTCAGAAAAGAAACACATTCCTCCTAAACAGACGGATGCCCTGGGGAGCAGATGCCTCCCCTTTGCGTGCGGAGCCCTTCATTCAGGGGACGTCGGGGGTATTACGGCCAGGGCCGAGCCGGAGCCACCACGCTGTGAGCCCGCTCCCCGCCCCGGGGCCCCGCCGGGCCTTGGCCAAAAAACACCGAAGCATCCAAAAATAGAGACGTATCCCACCCTCCGTTGGGTGGTCTCTGCAGGCGAGGCGGGGCTCGGCTGGAGGCCGTCGCACGCG
>NW_009225642.1:0-316 GCF_000690835.1 Fulmarus glacialis
TACAAAAACTTCGCCAGTGATGAACGTTCATGAACTTTGCCTGCAGAGACCATCTTCGCTCCATTGCTCACAGCGGGAGCCCACCGACCCCTCTGCCCAGCTCCAGCTCCCCCTCTCCCCGTGCCTGCGCTCTCCTGCCCTCCAACGCCAGCGCTCCTGCAGGAACAGTGATGAACGTTCATGAACTTTGCCTGCAGAGACCATCTTCGCTCCATTGCTCACAGCGGGAGCCCACCGACCCCTCTGCCCAGCTCCAGCTCCCCCTCTCCCCGTGCCTGCGCTCTCCTGCCCTCCAACGCCAGCGCTCCTGCAGGAA
>NW_009225643.1:0-14952 GCF_000690835.1 Fulmarus glacialis
AAAAAAAAAAAAAACCCAAACCACCAAAACCAAAAAACCACACAGTAAGGAGCAGTAAAGAAACAAGAAGATGCTCTTGTTTAATGGCGTGTTTTTAAATGTGCATCTTCATGTGCACTTTCCACCTGGGAGCAAAGAGGCAATAAAAGCCTCTGAATATTGAATTTAATCGCATTGACAAAAAGCTTTCCTCTTTCATAGGCCTTTTCGAACAATTCTCAGTCCCCCAGGTTGAAAGTTAACTGTCCAAGGATTAACAAGCTACCCTGGCATTGGATAAATTTGGAATTAGCTCCATGGGCTGCCCTGGACACTGCCCCATTCAGTGCACCAGGAGCCCTCTTGTAAGGTGCCTTGGAGAGAGACCTCCTGCACGTCACCCGGAGCTGCAGACTCTTCCCCAGGAGCCCCTTGCCCAAGTTCAACTGTACTTTGTACAGGTTCGTGAAGATACACACCCACGTAGCTCTACCTAGGCACTCCTCAGTGCCTCCATATCCCAACCTTTAAAATGCATTCACACGTTCAGACGTTAGCAGGTGCTAGATAAACACCTAGAAGAATAGGAAAAGGCTCTTTTCCAGCATCACACCAATGCTCTAGCACCAAGAAGACTGAAGAACAGGAAAGCACGGCTTTGGATTTTTTTTCCCTTTGCACAGGACTGCTCAGACAATATATTTAGCTCCCATAAAATGATACCCATTACACGAAATGCATATAGCACTGGCCCATTCCTTAGCTTCCCACCTTCCCCATCATTTGCCCAAGAGCCCCAGCTAGGATAAAATATGAATTTCAAGACAAAGTATGCATTTCAAGAAGCAGGCAGGTCCCTTACACAGGGAAGGAGGGACAAGGTGGTAGTACAGTTCATACTACTACTGGTTTTGTTCATCAGACCTTCGACATGCCCAGGGGACACTCTGGAAGCAGAACTGGAACAAGTAAGGGAGGGAGGAACATCATTATTTCCGGTGCCTCTAAAACAGAAATTTCCTCTTATAAAGGCCAATATGAACCCCATCACTTCTTAGATTTGGCCTTCTTTTGGGCCAGGGCTGAACATTAGCACCATAGTATGTTATGACTGTTTTGTAATTAGCTTAAGGAATAGTCTACTCTGCAGCATAACAGGAAAATCATCAGGACTTTGCTTTGGGAAAGCACAAGGAAATCTCTATGCTTGTCTGAGCCACTTTATTGATACTAAGGACTGATAAACCAGCTGGAATAGACCACATTTTCCCAGTCATTCCCATGTGGTTCATTATTGAGTTCCTAACTGACATAATTATCTTCCCATTCCTATCCCAAGGCTTTTCTCAGCCCTCATTTTATTTACCTGGGGTTTCTCCTTTGTTATAAACCTTTCTGTCTGTCTGCAGACCTCTGAAGGAGAGAATCAGGCTAGATAGAAACAAACAAACAAGAAAAAGCACTCTGAAAACTGGATCTTGGCACTACCTACTGTTTTATAGCAGGGGTCCACCTCCTTTGGGTGAAGTTTAGGCTCATCAGCCCCAAGGGTTATCACAGGGTGCTCTGACTGCAGATGTAATGTATGGAGAAAACAATCAGGAAAACCTGCATCAGGTCAGCTCTTAAGAGACCTGGACTGGGTGTGAAGTTGGACACTGAGGTGGGAAGACACATCACGTGTTTGTGATGTAGCATGTCATTTAGTCAATTATCCCCTTATTGAGTCAAATTCTGCATATGTCAGACCTTGATTGAAGTTTGGAGCTTCCCAGTCAGGAGGTGAAAGTCTGCCCTAGGAAATCACGTAAAAGAAACTCTTCAGAAGCTTTATCACACACGAAAAAGTTGCCCCTTCTCTCTATCAAGAAAGCAAGAAAAATAAAGATACTTCTGATCTTCTGTCATTGTAGCTTGGACTCCTTGGAAAAGCTGCAACAAGACTTGAGAGTAGGGGAAAAAAAACCAAACCAAAAGCACCTTAATCTTTTCTACTAGTTACGAATAGCTTCAGTGGAACAAAGGCAGATCCTGATGGAGTTGAGTAAGAAGATCACTGCAAGATAAATTGAAGGCCATTTAAAAAAAAGTGAGGGGTTAATTAAAAGCTTTCAGATGTTTTCCATGTCCTTCCACTTTCAAATTGCCATATAGACAAATGATACATTCGTTACACAGGGTGTTAAGTGGAGTTCTTTTTATGCTACACTTAGTTGTATATTGTGGGGCTCAAGGGACAGTAACCCTCATTTCTAGCCTCCAAATGAATGTGATGGATGTGATGTTGTATGCAATAATCTAAAAATACTCATGTGTGATTGTAGTTTAAATGAAGGCAGGTAAAATTACTGAGTAGTTATAGTGGACTCCTGAGATTGATTTCCCATGTGGATGCATAGATTTAACTCAAGAGCTGACAATAAAAAGAACAAGAAAATAATAGTTCAGGAGGACATACACAAGCAACACGCATGATGATTTCAGAGATAAGTGTTAGCTTTAAGAGTGGTAGCTTTAAGGAAGATACCAGTATTTTGAGTCAGCTGGATTCAAAATATTATAGAAAATTACAAAAGCTATTTTCTGGAAAATTCCTTGTTATGGTCTTTCTGAGGAGACAGGCTCAAGAGAGAGGGACGGAGAGTATACAAAGTCACTGGACCCTCCCAGACCCAAACCCACATAAACATTAAGGAAAAACTTAGACATGCTCTCAGAGCATTTTCCTTATTTGCAGAAAGATTGCATCTATAACTAAATCTATTGCCTCTGCTAATAAACAACTATCCTAAATGCTACAGCTATGTTAAAGAGGCTGTTGTGTGACAGCTATCATTCTCAGATGAAAAGAGGCATCAGGGTTCAACCTGAAGCTGTTGTTGACAGGACCATGAACAGGTCCAGGTATGAAAAAATCAGGTTCCCATTGGGAACGAGGGTGGCTGGAGGTCTGAGACTACAAGAGGTGTCCTTTGACCAGCCCAGGAGCAGCCCTGGCATGAGCAAGCCTCACGACCAGAGCAATAGATATATCTACACCTTAATTTAACACTACTAAATTTATC
The DNA here is from genome assembly GCF_000690835.1 of Fulmarus glacialis. Taxonomy (NCBI): domain Eukaryota; kingdom Metazoa; phylum Chordata; class Aves; order Procellariiformes; family Procellariidae; genus Fulmarus; species Fulmarus glacialis. Next base: position 3,045 of record NW_009225643.1, read on the forward strand.
AGCTATCACACTTAAATTCAGTCATTATGATCAGTCTTTTCTTCCTAAATGCATTATCCTCTTATGTTGGCCCATGACCTATGAAGCAACAGATCAATTATCATTACTGTTTTTTCAGTGTTGCATCTGGACCTTGCCAGGTTTCCCCACCACTGCAGAGGATTTTGATGGCCTCACTAAGTAAGTTTTGCCTGCATGGAGGTCCGTCGTCAAATTGTCGATCTCCTTCTTGTTACTTGGAAGGAGGGGAAAGGAGAAAGAGCGCACGTACATTTATTTAAAGCTCAGTCCTCCTGAACCATCTGTGGCCTTTAGATATGTGTAATCAAACGCAATTAGAAATAAACACTGTTAGTTTTTCAAAGCCCAGCCATGCTGCAGGCAAAGCAGCAACACCAGTCAAGCCTGATTAGAAGGCACATTAAAAAAAAACAAACGACCTTGAAAAGCAGTGCCTTTTACAATTTTTCTTCTCTGCTGCTCAATGAAGTGAATAAAACCACTGTCTCCAGCAGCTCTCTCCTTTTCCACCGGGGATGATACCTCTGCTTCCCCCCACTCACCACTGACAGTTTCTGCCTGCCTGAAACAAATCAGAAACAAAGCAATCATGATTTTTTTTTTTTTTTTTTTTTTTTTTTTTAGTTAGAAGAGCCAGTGTCAAAGTGTTCTGACCTAAAAATGCAACTTGCCTGGCAATGATTTACTGTTTTGAGGGTTAGTTGATGTTTTCCAGCCCTGACTGTCCAACGTCAGTTCAGATCCAGCTCCTTACAGAGTGGTTTCTGCCTCCTCCCAGCCCTTGCTGGGCACTTGGAGAAGCTGCAAAGGTGATGCCGGCACACAATGCAGAGATCCTTTCTTCTGTGCAGTCTGAGACATACTGGGATGGTGGGGAGACATGCCTGGGCTCCACCACACCTGGGGACATGCCATCCAGCAGGGCTTGGGGCCAAGTCTTTGGTGTAATTCAGTCTTCAGTGGAAGCAGATGTTGTGCTCCCACAACTGGGAGAACCAGCCATGCTGGGTGATAAAGAAGAGAGGCCAATAACATGGTCCAGCCTGGTCTCTTACTTTAGAGCCTCGCCCCTGCCCCAAACAGCTCTATAGGGTCTGAGTCATTGGAAAACCAAAGCGTGGGGCAGTAATGGTCCACCAGTCCCTTCTCCAGCTCCTGCTGTGGAGCCCCTTGATCTCTAGGACACCCCAAAATCCCCTTGTCTCTCTTCCCTGCTGCTAATCCCTGACATCAAGCAAAGAACTGGATGTCAAGGGTGGGATTTTACCTGCTCTAAATTGGGCATCTAGAAACAGGACACCCAAATCTGAGCTAGTTACTGTAGGCTCTGCTGATAATCACTGAAGGGAAATAATAATTTATTCATTAGATCTAGATAAGTTTCCACATTGGGATGAATAGCCCTGTGTAAGTGCCACTTTCTCTCAGTCATAAATAACCTCAGAATAAATAGTTTATGCTTAATTACTTGTACTACCCATTTTTAAGCACCTAAGTAAGGGTAGATGCATTTTCTTTAGAGGGAGAGATTTAGCCTGAAGGTTAAGACACAAAAATATGTGTCTACAGTATTAGCATCAACAAGTGCCTCAGTTTCCATGGGAGATGTAGAATTGTTACCCTAGTGTTGCTAATGCTGCTTCTTGCCTGCATTTTCTGTGTTCCTAACATCTTTCTTCATCTAAAGATGACTTCTCTGAAGCCTAATATCTTTTGCAGACATTTTCTTTACCGCCTCCAGTCTTCTGGAGTCTTTTGTTTAGTGAAACTGCTTTGCATAGGCAAAGCAATGCTGTTAGTCTTCACACCAAATGTAACCTCTTCATCCATCTGTCCATCTTCCGCTTCTGGATCACACTGGTGGCCGAGGGCACAAGTTCACCCTTGATGGAACTGCAAATACCAGCTTCAGGGGTTTGGTTTTTTCTTTCCTCCTCAGGGCTGCATAAGAATTGCATTGTCCCAGTTTCATCTCTGCTGTGCTTCACCTCCTTACATCTTTTCCTTTTGTCCCCAATCCAATCATTCTGTTATCTTGACATTTATTGCCAAGCACAAATCGGTAACTCCAAATCTTGACATTTATTCCCATGCACAAATCAACAGCTCCAAATCTTGACATTTATTGCCAAGCACAAATCAGCAGTGCCAATTTCTTAAAGCTACTAAGAATTACTTTCATTAAGATGTTTCCCCCACACACTTCCAAATGCAATCTTCCTTCATGCATTTTTCCTTTGCACTTTTGTCTTAAGTACGCAATATATTTTGCACTTTATGTACTGGTTCACACCAAAAGCTTTTGTGAAACCAAGGAAGGCGGCAGAGATCTTCAACCTTGTCATTTCTTCCTTCCAATGCAAGTTCAGCCTTGTTTAAGGTTATGCTTAACTCATGCACGACTTCCTCCAGAATTGTCCATAAACTGGTAGCAAGTTCTCCAATCACTAGCGTTCCTGCTACTGATGGTAGGCGCATGCTTCTACGGTGATCCAGACTCCTAGGCTGTCCTCCTACTGAGGCACACAATTGCTATAGCACCCAATATGTCAGCAAATCTCTTACCTTTCTGTCTATTTACATCTTCCTCATCTTTTTACTGTGATAATGAACAGCTTTATCATCATTCCTGCATGACTTAGACTGGAGAACATTTAAACATCAAAATAATGCCTACTGCATATTCCGTCTCTGTGAAGGTTCCTACAACAGTGCAGCAGTGCAGCAGTTAGAGGAGGATCCTGCAGTCCATTCCGTTTCCCAGAGAGCTATTGATCTGTGCCATGATCTTCAGAATATTTTTTAATTGCCCATCTCAGCTACTCTACTCTGAACTGGGAATATTACTTCTGTTGAACAAGGGTGATGCATCAAGTGCTTTGAGATCCCCAGAGCAAAGAGACTGACATTGGAAGGTTCGGCAGGCAAAAGAGGCAAGGATGTCTGGTGCCAGAGCTCTGTGCCAAACACTGTCAGTGTAGACTCTGACTTTGGCTTACTGATTCTGATTACAATTATTCTGCTGCTGCAGAGTCAATCCTACACAGAAGTCACCCAAAGAAATGAGCACATTGACTCTTGCTGGAAACAGGCACAGAGGGCAGCATTCAGGGCTGAAAACCTGTGTGTGCTGTAGAAAACCGGTACCGTCACTTCCAAGCCATGGAGCTGAAGGTGGGTTTTTGTTCCCTCACCTTCAGATCTGCAATTTGCATTCTTTTCTACTTTATTTTATTCTGGATTCTTTGATGACACGATGCTTATGATCATTGCTGATTAATTATTAATGTAAAATAAAACAATCTGCTGAAGATCTTCAGGTTCTGGTGCATAACATACCCCATGGCTGGTCATGAGACAGGGAACCAGGTACATGACCCACAAGGAGTTGCTCTCCACAGCTGTAGACAGGGAATATACCCAGAAGCATGGCTCTCTTCAGAGCAGACCCTCATGAGAAAACACACTTCTTGGATATAGAGGAATGCTACAGCTTCTCTCTTGTCTTGGGACTCTTCATAGCAGACCACCACCACTCACGCCGAGTGTTCCACCGTAGTCAAGAAAGCATGGAACATTGTGTTGCACACAGGCCTGCAAGTGCCACAGCAAGGAGACGGAAGGAAGGACCATTGGCAATATGCAAGGCTCAACTGAGCAGGCAGTACACGCATGATAACCTCCAGAGCTGCAGCTCCCCTCCCTGCACTATTGTTAGGTCCTTTGGGGACTTGCTCCTAAGACTGTCTAGAGCAATAGCTACAGTCAGCCTTAAACCTCCAGCCATCTGCAGAGCTAACCCTTCACCGCTGCTCTAGTCTGGCATAACCCTGGCAGGACTGACACCAACCATGTCCCTGTTTGTCTCCTTTCCCTTCTTGAAGTGCACTTAAGACTTACCCAGATATGAAGAGTTCCAGCAGAAGCCCCACAATTTCTTTTTCTCACCAGTTTTCCTCTTTATATCTGGCTCCCTTTCCCAGTTGCCCATCAGACAAGTTTGGAAGAAAAGACCCATCCTTTGGAGAGCTGAGCTTCACAAAATGGCAAAATCATGCCAGCTACTGCACATGAAGTGTCTCCTGTGAATCAGATTGAGGCTACCCTAGAGATTAACTCTAGGATCAGTAGTAAGTAAGGAAAGCTGAATCCAAGGCAGGAAGTAAACTTAGATCTCTGGGGTCAGCACTTCTAATTAGGCAAAGTTTTCTGAACCTAAAAAGGTGCCTCCCCAGGGCTGCTGTCTACTGCAGCTTCTTCAAGTTCTTTTCTTTGTTGCTGGATGCTTTGTAAGGAGTAGAAAGAAATCCTACAGTTGAAGAGGGAGATCCTTCAATGTCAAGTATCACAGATTCCCACCTCTTTGATTGTCCCACATGCTTCTACAAGACTGCACCACTCTGGCCAGACTTTCTTTCTCCCTTAGTTCACGCGTAGCAATTCTGGGTTTTGAGCACTGGATGCCCCATGGCCAGTCCCTGCGCTATGGGAGGAGGGTGGCTGTCACAAATTGCAAAGAGGTGTGGCCGGGTTGTGCTGAGTAGCCAAGACAGCTTGGAAGAGACCGGCTCAAACAACAATCCTATTCACCACAGATGGATTCTGAATAGGATGCCCCTGGGAGACAAAGCACTCCAGACACAGCAGGAAGCATCCTTCGTTAGGAAGAGACTAAAATATGGTTTGTGTTGCACGAATAGGCAAGTAATTGGAGAGCAGCTCCAGCTCCAATTCACTCTGTGGTATCCATTACAGCTGTGTTTTAACAGCACTTCCATGGGCTGAGAAGGGAAGGGCACTGCAGGGAATCAGATGTGCCTGTTTAGGAGATTTTTTTTTTAGAAATCAAGTGTTTTCAGCTTCTGTCAAAAGGCTATTGTCAATTCAGATCTGGTCCTACATTCAGATATAAGGCAATGAAGGTGTTTTGTTAACAATCCTTCTGAAAGGTCATATTAACTATGATTTGCTGCACCACAATACACCATAAGGCGAAGTTCATTGGAAGTGATGGGTTGTTAATGTCTGATTTTCTAAGCCATCAGCCAAGAGAATAAGTGCTGCTTATTGGTATGTGTGACCCTACCATATCATCACTGCACTGGGACCACAGGAGTTGGTCTAGACGACCTGTTTCACTCGTAACGTTTGTCCTCTTAACACACCTGTGAAACATGTTCACCCCATTTCAGAGATGGGGAACTGAGGCACACAAGAACTAAGGACTGGATCTGCAATGAGACTTAGGTACCTTGTTTGTCCAACACGTAGCTACTATGGAGGCCATCAGGTCCTTGTCCCATTTCCGTCTAAATGGTCACTCCAGAGAAGTTTCTTCTACCAAGTATCTGTAAGGCTATTTGACCCAGATTCTCCCATAGATGTTGAAGATCTACTCAATAGTCAGTGGAGCTGAGGTTGCAATTCATCTCATCTGAAGTACTAGCCAAATCACCACTAAACCGCATAAGGAAAGCTCACATCACCATCTTCACAAGATAAGGCATTTTTTCACCTCATTCCCCCCTTGCCCTTCACTTCTAGAGCCTTTTCAGGAGCTGAATGCAACGCAATGCAACTTGTGGAGAAGTCTTTTCAAAAAATGAAAAAAAAGCCATATTATACTTTGCAGCTGAGTCTTAAAAGTATCTTTTAAAGATAGGAATGCAAAATATAAGAAATTTCCTCCTGACCTGAGGAGATGTTCTCTTTAGAAAAAGCTGGGAATTTAAGAAAAAACAGCAAAAAGGTTTGCTTTATAGTCATGAAAACTGGCAATACTTCAGATAAATTTCAAAATGACAAAGGCTTTAAATACAAGCTCTTTAGTGAAGTCTCTATTCCTCAAAGATTTCCAAATTTTGGGGGGGGGCAGTAAACTGGGGTCCACCATCTCCTGTGCTATTGGCATCCTTCTGACTGATTTAGGGACCCTTGCAAATCTTAAACCACATTTCTCTCTTTTTTTTTTTTTTTTTCTTCCTCTTTCCCAGGCCACCACAGAACCCCCAAAAAAGAAACCGGATCCTGTCACTTCGGAGACGGTGGTGATCTGGGGGCTGCGCCTCTGGCAGGTGATTGGTATCTTTGCCATCTTTGTCCTGGCAGTCAGTAAGTTGTAATTCTCTGCCTTGCACCAACCACAACACCACCCCAAGTAGGACCTGTTCCTGGAGGACTACAGACCAAATGACCGTGGAGGTCTCTGGCATCGCAGGGCTACATACAGGGGTTTTTGCAGCAGGCAAAAGGCAGGTGTGGTCTTTGAAGGAACCACTGATAGGCCACCATGGCTTCATCTTGTAACACACTGATCAATCCTAGTTGGTGGCATCCCAGAGAAGAAGAGAGACTATAGGGCTGTGCCACAGCTGGGACTGTTTTCAGTTGCAGTACCACATTCAAGCCCAAATGCATGTTGTAGCCATGGTCCTGCCCTGTCATACAACCATACAAACCATATGTGACCTCTTGTGGTGCTGTACCACAAGCTGAAATAAGAAGCCTCAAGAGATCTGCAGTCACACCCACATCTGGTGTTAAGGTCCCTAACTCCTATCCTAGGTGCCAAGACTCCCACTTCATTTTAGCAGGGCTTTCAGGACTTAAAAACCTCCTTTTTTTGGACCCAGGCACTAGGAAGCCACTGGCTTAGACCTGGTGACTGCAGTGGGTCAGACACTCTCCCAGCACACTTTGAGGATCTATCTGGGTATGGCTGATTCCCTACCTGAGTGTCTTCACCCAGCTTCATCCCCTTGCAGCTCACTCTCTGGGAAGAGCATAAGCCAGCTTCACTGCATTGCAAACTATTATCATGAACTTCCTTATGACAGTATCACTTAGGACACTATCATAACCCCATCAAAATTCAAAGGCAGTATCTTCTGCTCCCTCCTTGAGCCAACTATAACTTCATACAAAAAAATAGATCAGTTTGATATGAGTCAAATGTGATAAATCCATTTCTTTCCCATCTTCTTCTCAGTAACAAGTGATAGAACAAGAGGAAATGGCCTCAAGTTCTGCCAGGGGAGGTTTAGACGGGATATTAGGAAAAATTTCTTCACCGAAAAGGTTGTCAAGCACTGGAACAGGCTACCCAGGGAAGTGGTGGAGTCACCAGCCCTGAAGGTGTTTAAAAGACGTGTAGATGTGGTGCTTGGGGACATGGTTTAGTGGTGGACTTGGCAGTGCTAAGTCATTGGTTGGACGATGATCTTAAAGGTCTTTTCCAACCTAAACGATTCTATGATTCTTCTTACTCTCTAGACTTTTGCAAAGCGTATAACTAATTCATTTCTTCCAGCAAACAAAGTTACACTGACTCATCTACAGTTCCCTTGAACCTCCTCTTTTTCCTTGTAGGGACAGGCGAGCAGAGGGACAGAGGCTGTCCCCAGTCCCTGAAGGTAAATCCCATCAACTCAGAGATCACCTCAAATCCTTACCCACTCCAGGAAGGACATCATCCAGCCTTATGGACTTTGACACATCTAAATCTTCTATGCATTTTTTACCATTCTCTTCTCATTGTGGCATGTGGCCCTAATTGCTTGTTAAAATTAATTTTATAAGTGGAGCAATGAAGCATTTTAAACTGACTAAAGAAAGGCCTTGAGTGCCCTAGCTTTCTTCATTGCTTCTGTTCTCATTCCTCATAAGTGATGAGCACTTGCCACATGCAAGCTCCTGGTGAGGAGAAGCCACAGGTGATGCCAACTCTGACCTACAAGCAGCCATTCTTTAGAACATGGGTTTGCTGGGTCAGCTCTAAAAAACATAGTATTGCAGACAACTGATTTCTAGTGCTCCCTGTTACTTTTTAATTTGCATCTAGATGTAGCCCTAATCTAATCAAAGAGCATAGCAGTCTGTGTGTTGTTGTCTCTGCTGGTATTGGGTGAATCAAGTCACTTCTTGTTGCCACAGCCGCCTCTTTGGCTGCTGTGGGGAGGCTCCCTGACAGCCTTCTTATTGTGTTCCCATGCTCTGTTTAAACCAGACATTCGCATTTTCAGAGCAGGTACAAGCATTTTCCTCTGTTTTCTTTTCCCCTCATTGCCCTTGCTGGGCAAACACCGCACCCTACACCAAAGTCTGAGGGATAACTACTCCTACAACTTGCCAGCTTTCAGTCAATGAAACTCATGTTAATTCATCACATGCCACAACACCCTTCGCAAACAATCACAAGAAACTCCACAGCAAAGTAAACATGGCCACGTATTTAACCCTAGTGACTCCATACACCATGTGAAATAGGCATCAAAATTAACAGCAGGAGCTTTAGAATGCAAGTAGACTTGTGAAGGGGTTTATTTAGCTGGTTTTTCTTGGTTTAGGGACATTAAATGTTAAAGAAATTTTCACCCGGTAGGTCTGATTGTTTTGTTGTTTGTTAGAAGTTGTCGCTGGCATTACCAGGTTATTTAGGGTTAGAAGCACAGAAAGTCTGCCATGCTGGCAAACCAACGCGTCAGATGATGCACTGCTTGCAGAAAAGAAACTAAAGGGTTTTTTGGTTACCTAAAAATATCAGTTGCAAGAAGCAAACATCCGTGAAAATTTACTCACCTAGTGACAATCCAGAAATGAAATGTATTATGGAAAACAACATTCAAAAGAAGTTACAGCCTGGGCATTTAAAGTGCTGAAAGCAGTGATTTGTGAGAAACTAAAATACTTTTAAGTTTCTGTGTTTAGGCAAGCAAACAAATAGGTTATGTGCAATTCAATAAAGTAACATCTGCTTTAAGGTTCGAGTTCCCATTAACACGCACAGGTGGTTCAACAAAATCAGACTATTATGTCAGCCTGCTACTGATATATTACTGAGAGGTAGGAAAGCATTTGCCAGGAGATCACAGGGTTTTGGCTGCTGAGTCTCAGAGTGATAAACAGATTCAGTGCACCGCTACGTGGAATGGAGTCAGTTTAGGGCTCTACTGCTCTGTTACAGCCTTTTTCTTTGAAGAAACTTTCTTTCAATGAGCAGAGGGGATTTGAAAGCAACCGTACCACCTCAGTCAGCTTTAGGAAAACAACAAGTATTTGGTGAAGTCAGCAACTATTAACCAAGTCTGTGATCCAAGTCAAAACAAGGCAGGTTCAAACTTAATGACAGCAGAATAACTTAATCATATGGTCAGTTCTCACCCATTTCTCGTATCTTGCTCCAGCAACATCCTCCTCCTCCTTTGCTTTGCGATCCCCAAAGCATTGACGGTTCCCCAGCTTTACCAGCAAAGCTTTAACTTTCAGGAGCAGATGCAGGTTTTTCTGTGAGTGAGCTCTTGGAGGCTACCTTGGCATCAGTCCAGAAAACCAGGCAATAATCTACCTTTCTAATGGGACAAGAGCTGGAGAAGAGCTTTTAGTATGGCTTCCTTTTCCTAATTCTAGGAGCGCTTTCCCAGTCAGAGCAAGAGGGTAGCACAACCCTCTAACACCACAACCCCCCTGCACTAGGAGACAGAAAAGCATCCTTTCCAGGGCTTCTCAGGGCCTGCACATGATCCCATTAGCTTACCATCTCACCTTGTTATCAAGGCTTTGAGGGTGTGCCTACTTTGTCATGTGAATTCAGGTGAGGAGTGAATAAGGGTGAGGAGAGGAATTGAGATGCTTTTAAAGTTAATGCCCCTAGCTACCTCACTGTGGGTGATTGTGGAGCACTTGAATTGGATTCCTTTCAGCTGAAATGGAAATAGAAAATAGTTGCCCCAGAAAGGTATGGTCCCAGATATGCATGGTAATTGCTAAGGGCAGCCACAGGACCAAACTAGAGCTACTCCAGAGTACCCCTACCCTACCCCTGAAATGCACCAAGTGTGGATGGCAGATCCTCCACGCTCTCTCCCCACAAACTTGCTCCTGCTGAGCGACAGAACTTGCAAATATAGATATGAGCTAGGTGTGGTTTCCAACTCTTGCTCTTAGCAACTGCCACAAGATGGCATCATCACATAATAGAAGGCAGGAAAAATAGACAAATCCAAAACTCTCTTACGTTTCCTATTTAATGGGGGGAAAAAAAAAAAAAAAGATAGATTAAAAAAACCCACTTAGAGGCATCTTGTATCTCAACACACACCACTGAAATGGACAAAAAGTCTCTAACTCATAGAAAGGTTTTTGGGTAGGTTACAAACCAAATGGGGTGCCTCCTAGCTCTACCCAGCAGAGACCAGAAGAGATGAAATGTTTGCACAGATAAAATGTTTGCACACCTGAAAGCAGAAGGCTTTTCTGTCTCTCCTGCAACAACTGATAGCTAGCTTTCTTATATGCCATGTGAAACCATCTCTCTGTTGGACCCGTCCATCTCCATCTTTTTCCTTTGTTTCTGCTCTGTGATAAGATACATCACGAGAAGAAAAAAAACTTTGGGAGTACAGCAGCCCACAGTAGAAAATATAACTTTGTAGCACGTGCAGAGCATCATTCAGGTGATGCTGGAGGTCTAACTCTCATGGATGTGTTCAATAATTACACAATTCTTATTCATCTACTGAAGTATCAGGAATTTTTGCAACAACTGGAGAAGGCACATGAGAGCTCATTTTTAAAGCAAGCACAACTTCTACAGGGAAGAATCTGGAAAGAAAGGGAGGAAAGAGAAAGTTTTTCTGGTACCACGCAGAGCAGGTCAACTCACTGTTGCTCCTCTCTCCCCAAGATTTTAGCTCAGTCATTTTGTCCTTGGTTAAAGGAAACCTTCCTTTCTGGGTATTTGAATCAAGTAGAGCAAGCGTCCTAACGGTGTGCCTTGAAATCCTCATCAGGGCTGCCTTTCAGCACCTGGCATAATTCAGCCACTCTGCATTGCTTCTCTGAATGCTGGTTGATAAGAAAAGAGACCCCTTGCAGGCAGGAGCAAAGACAACGGTTGCATCTGCCTCTCTCTTTCTTGGAGAGAGTTTGATGAGACAGCAACAGACAACAACTAAGATGAGATTAGCTGTCAGGAGGATTTGATTCACTCAGGAGCACTGCTATCTGGTTTCTTGGTCTGGCTTTTCCTTTTTTATTTTTTGTCCTGTGAAAGCTATAAATGGGGAACTGAGGCCCAACACTATCACCCCGGTAGGGTGGGATTGAGTCATAACCTTGGAATCTTGCACAGACTGTTTCATCCACAAAGACTGAGGACTTTGCACCAGAAGTATCGTCTTTCGCAAACTGCAATGCTGGGATGGAGGAGGGGATGGTCCTGATCCATCCCTGGGAAAGCCAGCAGCCGGCCCAAGGCTTGCCCAGTGTGCTTTCCATTGACTCACTCTTTTCTTTGGCATCACAACCACCATCAACATTTTTATGCAGCCTGGTGGGCTGTTTATTTTCCTCTCTGGATGCTACTTTGGTTTCAAGGTCTGCTGGTTTCCTTGTTTACGTACACCCCCCAGGTCTGTTGACATCAGCCCACCAGGGAGGATGCAGGCAGCGCCTCTTTGAGTAATGCCCCACTGATTTCTGCGGAGGCAATCCAACAACTGGGTCTGGATGCAGGGCAAAATGCCTTGACATCCCTCCTGGCATATCCCTCTGGAGTGAAAGGCATGAATAGAGGGGAGAGGGCATGAAGAAGGTGATGGGAGTAGGGACAGTGCTGTGAAGAGGAAGCAATGCCTCTCAGCTCCTGCCCAGGGTCCTCCTTCTTCTGTATCATGGCAGCTTGATGTAGAGTGTCAACCAGATGTATTTCAGGTACCACAGGAAGGGAGAGACTCCTTTCCTTATCATCCTGCTTTGAATCTCCACTCTGTTGAATGGAGAAGGTGAAGGAGAAGGTAGGATGGAACTGTAGGAGGAGGTTCCCACATGGGGTGGGGTTGCAGCAGAGCTGTTACTGCATCCTAGGACTCAGGAAAAAAAGGAGAGTTTA
>NW_009225644.1:0-13618 GCF_000690835.1 Fulmarus glacialis
TCACGAATTCTAATGTTTCTGCGGTGGCTGTTGACGTGAAAGGCAAATAAACGGGAATTTTACTGCTAGGATCAAAATACCGGAGAAGGGAAGGCTCCTTGCTCACGCAGACCCACGTACATTTCTGGGTCCGCGTGGGAGGGCAGCTCGGGGACCATCGTGTCCGTCCCCCCCCCCCAGTTTCCAGCCACAGCACAATGGGCTGCTGGGGGCTGCCCAAACCCAAGCAGCCAACCCATGCGGGATCAGGGCTTATCTGCAGTAAACTAGCTTAAGTTACAGGCATGGCATGCACCCCCTGTGCCTCTCCAGCTTCTGAAAGTCTCCAGAGTCTCAGAAATACTTCAAACCTCGCCTTTCTATCGGAGCCACCACGGCTAAAGCGGTGGGACATGTCCTGGACACTGCGGGATTTGCATGAGCTCTCACAGAAAGCTGGGGTTTGATGCAATGCAAAACCAATTTTTTTAATAGCCTCTCACATCACTTTATTTCTTCAAAATGTTCACAAGTTGGGAAGAAAAGTGTTTGCATTATCTCTGCAGATGCTTCAGGAAACCACGATGAACTCACTATTATGTTGTGAAACTAAATCCGTAAAGCAGTCATGATGAGTAACTCAGGGACTCGTCGTAATTGGGCAGTAATGCACAGTTTTATCATCTGGAGGATTCTGGTGTGCTCGATGTGAGCGGGGATTGACGGCAAGGTTCCCTCTCAACTGTCAAAAAATTGGGCTACCAAGGCATTGTTTATTTAATTACTGTTCATTTTCCACCTCTTTTCCCATCAATTGGTTGCCAAGTTGTGTGATTTAATTGTGAACTTTACAACATTTGGTGCCTTTCTTAAAGCTGTAGCTTCTGGACTCATACAATTATGCAAGAAACTCGGGTTTATTTTTTTTTAATTAAGTTTCTAGCCTGTGGGTTTGTAGATAGGAGCTTGAAGACACAAACCTTAAAGACACAAAAAGGAAAAGGTACGAAGCAAATAGAGTCATCCAAAAATGCCTTCTTTTTTTTTTTTTTTTTTACCATCACATTGTTTGGCTTTTTCTTTTTGAGGCAATCTCTCCTACCTCCCCTTTTTTCTCTCTCTCTTTTTTTTTTTTTGCAAGCCAGGTATGACTCTGAACAGCAGGGCTGGTGGAGTACTAAAATAATAAACACACAGAAAATACGAGGGTGCTCATCACATAGTTCCTGGTAGGTGCACCATTCATGGGTTAACAGGTAAGGTCACGTGCACGGGACTACCAAAAAAATCTAACAGCCATCACAGTAGGTTTTCTAACATGTCCAACTGTGACAAGAATCGTTATGGTTAGTATAATAAAAATACTACACAATTTTTAATAAGTGTATATTTGCTTTTTATACTTCTTTCTACTTTACTTCTACAGCCACTCCATAAATCAAGTAATACGGGGATCAGGTCGATGACTGTCAGACCTGCGCGTTAGGTTACTGAGATTTCGCTTGGGGCTGGGGGACCGTCCAGCCCCCTCCCTCCTCTCACCCCTCCAGTCTCCGTAACCCGGTTTTAAACCCCTCTGAAAATCCTGGCCCCGGTACTCAGATTTTTCCCCCTCCATGTAAACTTTTACTTTACGGCAGTTCAAGTCAGGGAGGCCGAGTGTTACAACCCAGACAACGGCCTGGATTTTAATTTTACCTTCAGTTAGGGTTTAAAGCAAGAAGAGGAGTCGGCTTACTCTGAAAACAATCAGACCAGAGTTGCTTTTGTCCTTCAGAGTTTTTGATAGAGGCACCAGAAAAATAAATACTGAGTAAAGCCTGTTTATTTCACTGGTTTTTATCCTTCTGGTTAACAAGCAAGTTAAAAGAAGGTAGAACGAGTGATAAAGCATTATTAGAGTTTCGGCATGTTTATTCTGCTGAGGAGTCAATACGCGCAGTTTGACTAAAGTTTGTTTTAGAGATGAACTTTGGACGAAGTTCAAAGAAAAAAAATAATCATTAGCTGTTACCGTAGATGTGCAAAGAAATTTTACGTGGTTTGTCTTAGAACTCAGAGCGTGATGGGTATCTCGCGATACCGGTTACATTCAGCGTGCGCTACCCACGGTGATCTTCGGGTCACAGCTGGCTAGAGTGGCTCAGACCATTTTGTACCCTGAACTCAGCAGTTTAAGCCACGGATCCTGATTATCACAAACATGCTGAAAGTTCTTCCTTTAAAAACAGCGCACATACACCACTCCTTTGTTCAGACTTGTGATGATGAAAAGGAGTGGTCCCAGCCTCCGTGCTACTTAGCCTCATGTCAGCAAAAAGGGCCTCCATAGGTGTATGTGTAGCATTCACCTCCTAGTAGCATTTTAGAAATGGTTTCATGTACAAAATTGGAAGCAACGGTACCATCAGACGCAAGTGCTTGAATAAACTGGCTGGGTTTGTTTGTTGGTTTTGTACAGAGATATCTAACATGCTTTCCTTGCAGTGAAAAGAAACCTTGCTAGAAGCCTAGGGAAAAAATTCCCTCCTTTGCTTTCTGAGTCTTTGTGCACAGAGTTGCCCTCCACACCTCTGCTTCCAAATGTGGTATTTGTGCTGCTCATCAAAAGTCGTAGTTTGGTTGTCCAGATTTTCCACTTTCAGCTTGATCACATCAGCCTGGATACTCACACAGCCCCCTTTTCTGAGTTTGGTTCCTAAGAGCACTTACAAGTACAAGGCAAATCCGGAGCCTTTCCAAAGTTAGTGGAAAACTCACAAAAATCAACAGGCTTTTTTGAGAATTTGCAAGCAGCTGCTCAATGATGATGTTTCTTATTGAATGTTATTTCACCAGTTTGGGTGAATTTCAGAGAAAGCAGCACAGTCCATGTAAAGTATTAATGCAGGGGCATCTCAGGAGTAATCAATTCTCATTACCGACAATTATTGTGGTAAGTGTTCAGAATAACAAGTTACATTGTAATGTGCTAGCTTTGCTATATCCAGCCCATCTTACAATGCTCTTTGCTGAGAATACTTGGAGCAAAATCCGAGAAGACGTTAGTTAACGTGCAGAAACAGTCTTGTGGCAACTCGTGTTAAAAGGGATTAGCAGCAAGTGCAAAGGCTCCTAAGCTACAGGTGACAGATTAAGTTGACAGCGGGGTAGCCACATAGCACTTTCTCTTCCCCTGGTTTTCAGCAACAAAACTACCTTAAAAAATAAACTACGAGTTAGTTGCTTGCCTGTTGCTGTTTTTCACTGTGCTTTTGGCAGGGATGCTAGATGGCTGGAAATAAGAGGGGAGATAGATAGCCTGTGCAGCCGAGCTTAAAAGAGAAAGCCACAAGCCTATTTCAGGCAAGACATACCCCAGCCTAAGAAAACAGTCGGGAACCTGCCTGTTTTTCTCATTGGTGTTTGAACACGGGGTTATCTCTCCAGCAGGATCCAGGCAAAGAGCTCCTTCTACAAGCAAATACCTTCCTCTTACCCAGGGTCAGGGAAGGATAGGGCATCGCTCACTTCCAGACGATAAGGAAAATTAAGCAGACGGTTTAGACCACTGGTTGGGGCCAGAGCCTGAAAACATGACGCACGCGAGACGCTCGCCATTAGGGACATCAGCCTAAACTGCGTTGCTTAACATAACAACCTCTGATTTTGACCACGGATTATCGCCTTACATAGGAGCTATTGCTTACAGCAGCCAATGAAGCAGACCCCTGCTTACCCTGGCCCATCCGAAAGGACTTTGCTCAATCGGCAGCGGTCGGTCGGTCCAGCCGGGAGCAGTGCAGCCGCAAATCTCACTCTTCTGATGCTTTGCCTGGGAGGCAGCGGTTGACTGGGTGAGCTGAAAACGTCTGTAGGAGTGCATTGCCTGGGATCTATATTCCGGGAAAGGTAATTCAGCCTTCGGGCTGCCCCGTTCCTTTTGCAAAATTCACGTTCTCCAGGCCGACCCCAGCAGCAGAGCCAGGGAAGGCCTGTCAGCGCAGCACGGCGTTGCGTCTGTAGTGGGATTTCACGGGGGTTGCAGTCTCTTCCGAGGTTAGCCTTGAAAGGATGACTCCGTCTTGCTGATTACTTACTGGTTTGCTTACCGGAGATGCCGGTTATTTTGTACAGAAAGTAGAGGACTGTAGCTCAGAGCGGGTAGCCTGGGCTGTTGCACTAGAGAGCAGGGGGGACTTGTGAGGACCCACCATCATCTTGTACCTGCCAGGAGCTCCCAGAGCTCTTCTTCCTTGGCTGCCCTCTTAGCATTTCAGTCATGTTAAGGTTTCGGTATGTAAAGTCAGGAAGGTTGGCGGCTCCTTATCTAATCTGACCTCCAGCAAAATGCTGGCTTTTTCAACCAGCAATTCTGCATCAGATCTGCAAGTTGGGGAGGCCAGAGTGCATCTCACCCTTCACAAGCCATTGCTCACTGCTTCTGGAGGTGCATCTGCTTTCAGAGAGTCTGGTGGTCTGGCTGCTTCCAGACTGAAGGAAGATCTGAGCAGCGATGTTGTCACTGGGAATCAAGAGGAATGGGGGTTTTTGCCCTTTTTTTATCTTTTCTCTTTAAGTAAATGTGAGCAGTCGTAAAGGGGACATTGCTCATAGCTCTCAGGTGGCTGGCCAGGCTGACTAAGCACGCTTACGGATCTCGTACACTGTTTAGAATCACAATCAGCTAGAAATTGTGTGCCAAGATGCGAACGGTCCAGGGAACAGTTACTCATTTTTAAGCCAGCAGTATGAAGTATCCTAGGAGCAACTGCAGCTCCATTATCAGGTAAAAGAAGCTCTTTTTGGCTCATCGCCCTTTTTGTTAAACAACGTAATGCCCCCTAATTCCCGATGAATTGGTCACCCTGCTAAATTTTTCAGTGGGAGATTGTTGGACCACTAGCGATGAGGGATATCTGGTCTCCATCAAAATACCCTTTTCCAGATGCCTTCAGCAGAATTCTCTCACTTTTATTTTTGAGGAGCTTGGAGGGGAGAAAGTTTAGTAGAATTGGAAAGCCGTGGATGGAAATGAAACCGCTGAGTCAGTTTTCAAGGACCCACTAAAAGGAAATGACAACTTTTGTAACGGAGCATTTCAGCGTGTCGCTAACCTGATAAGCAAATGGAAGTGCAGAGTGGTAAACCAAAGGCACAAGCGATAGACCATGACAGCAACTACCAGGCTATAATGCAGACATATAGGTATCTCAACAGGTAGACCTCCCACATGCACAGAAATCGGACATTGCGGCAAACAGCGTCCACAAAAAAATGCCTGTTCCTATAAACGGTACAACACCAGTAGACAGGACGTCATGTCTTTTTAGTTCTTTTAGGTGTTAATGGTCATTTTGGCACCTCGCGGGAGAGACGTGATAAAGCAGAGCCTGCCCCAAGGAGCGTACAATTTAAAAGGTCGCTACAGGGAAGAGGCAGGGAACCAAGGTGCCTTAGGAAAACTAGGTGATGATGATAATTTCAGGATGTTAAGTACTTCAAATATAAATACTGATTGTGGCTTTCAAAAATATTTGCATAAATTTGGCCCCTAAATCCTTCCATATCACTAGATATGTAAAGAGCCTGGGATGAAGCACCTAAAAAGCAATTCGGTTCTCTTTAGGTATTTAACTAGGCATAAATTTAAGATGCCAGTTTGGGACTACCAGCTGAGCAGCATCTTCTCCTATAGAATGATGTAGCAAGAAGAATATCAGTCTTGGAGAGCAGTGCAGAAGTAGTGAGTATTAAACTGCTGGAATCCCATATATTTATCGTGTGTCCTCCTGACTTCACTGTGCTGAAAAGTAGCCCAGCATAGGCACAGGGACAGGGGAGGGAAGAGGAGCTGTGAAACAGTTGTTGTTAAGGAGGGATGGGGAAGGGGAATCCAGGAGCGGAGCTATGCCTGGCTTTGCATGTGAGAATGAGAGAGTTAACGATGACTCAGTGGATGGAGAGGTCAGTGCCAGTGCAGGGATTCAGAGTGGGTTTTCATGGCCTAACAATAAATAGTGTTAGTCAACTCTAGATTATCTGGGATTAAGTGTATCGTGGGTGCAGATACCCCTGAGGTCACCAACTGATGCTGAACTAGCGTGGGCTCGTGGGAGCGCTGCTGTGCTCACGCAGCACCGCGCCACACGGCGTTGCATCTTCTGAGGAGCTGCGGTCCCCTGCCCTTCACAGCCCCCAGTGTCACCAATCCTTCCCGGTGGCGTGACACCCTCTTCTCTGAGCGTCCTGGGCAGGTCTGGCTATCCATGGGTTTCTGCTTTGGCTGCCTTATCTCGTCTTGCCGCTTTCTCGGATAATGCGGCGTTGAATGCGGCTGTGTTTTGAACAGAAGGGGCAAAGTAAAGATCAAAAAAGAGTCAATAAACCTGACGGACATGGAAGGCATCTGCACAGCGAGATGATGCCCTTTTTACTTAGTCGTGTCTTACAATACAGTTACCGCATCATAAATTCAGAGACACATGTATGTAGAGAGAGGTCTACACAGATATTTTATTTATAATTGATTTTAATATCTTCCACTCAAGTCTTCTGTTGTTTGAGTGATAGGCAAGTTGCAAAATATATCACTCAAGAGTTAGGGAATTCGGCAATTAAGCCTGTTTGCGCATTCTTTCTGTTCAAAATTGATTAATAACAGTAAGATACACCAACATTATGCTTTTCAGCTAAAAGACAGTTAGATAATGCCAATATATTCACAAATCTCATTGACATCGCTTCCCTATATGAATAGTACATGTAAGCATAAACATATTTTTCTCTCACTAGGAGGGACAGAATGAAAAGGCTGTTTCTTTCAAAACTCTATTAGGCAATCAAGTGGAAACATGACATAATTTGATTAGTTTCTCTCGCAATGCACTTGGAAATACCATAGTGAATTTGAATAAAAGCCTATGATAGTTTGAAAATATTGCAAAGCTCCTGTTCACCTTAGTCTCACTTGTAATATCAGTGGGACTCCTGAAAGCATTGACTCAGTGCTTGCCATCAGCCAGATAGTTAAACAAGGACTTGGAAGTTATCCGAAGTCTATAAAATTCAATGGAAACTTGTATTTTGCCTATTTACGAAGCTATTGCGTGCCCACCCCCTCAGAGCAAACTGAAGGATGTTGTTTCAAAAAAGATACGCTAGAATTAGAAAGGCAACAGAAGGGATAGGGAATACCTTCTTTCACCTTGAGAAGAAAAAACGTGGGGACGAGGACTTTTCAGCTGAAATAAGAAAAAACTGAGAGGGAAGATAGGTGTAGAGCAGCATGGAAAAGGAGAATAGGGAGTGATTGTTCACCATTCCTCAAGATGCAAGAGTAAGTGGCACTGAGTGAAATGATTAGACAACGTTTAAAACAAACAAAAAGCAATGTTTTTTTACTCAATGCATAATTACATTTGGAACTTACTACTGCAAGATTTCATGGAGCCTGAAAGTATAAATGTGTTCAGAAAGGCATGAAACAAATCTACTGAAGGATGATCTACAGATCTGCATCTGACTCAGCCCTTTTAGCATTGATTGCCAGAGGCTTCCAGGAGGAAGATCCTTCTGGATGCACCTCATTTCTTACAGTCCTCCTTAAGTACCTGAGTTGGGACATTATCAGAAAAAGGCTGGGCTAGATGATGCATCTTTGGTCTCCTTTGGTATTGTCAGTTTTATGAGTTCAGGGATAAAGGAAGTAGTAGTAATATTTTGGTGGAGAAGAAAAATAATCAGTGCAAGAGGCTTCTTCTCTATTTATATGTGCCGATGGTATATAGTCTTTGCTCTTTACCTGAATAGAGTGAAACTTCTTGTACTGCGGGTTGGGTTTTTTTCTTCTGAGAATGAAAACAGGCCTTACATTGTCATTCATATCACATTTATTGGAATGGGAAGCAGCTTATCTTTTAATAAAAACAGATTGTTCAAACTGGAATCACGTAAGGGGGGCTGTTTGAAGGCCATGGAGGAACTGTGCTACACATCCCTACAAATCAAAACAGCATCCTGACTCTCCGCTGCTTGAAATACTGTTCACAGGCAGCTGGCGCTAGGCAGGAGCCGGCCGGGGGACTGCCCGGTGGTGCCCGGTGTGGCTCCCTGGGCCCCTGCGGTGGGTTTGCAGCCGCCCACCGACACACACCCATCCCAGCCAACCTCTTCCCTGGAGAGATGGAGACCGGGGTCAACCCACCCAGCAGCTTCCACCAGCCACTGCTACGTGGAGGAGGAGGAGGAGGAAGAAGAGGAAGAGGAGAGGGAAGAGTTCAGAAAGCATTGCAGTCTTGAGGTTTTATTTCCAGGCATGAGGACATCTGTTTGTAAACTGCTTGGCAAATGTGTGTGAAGTACTACTATTTCTGGTGAGGCGCACAAGAGAAAAGGGATGGCCACTGGGAGCTGCAGGGGTTGGTTCGTTTTCACCTCAGATGTTACTGGCAGGGACTGAAAAGTCACCCCCCGATCCAAACCCTTCTCCCTGCACCACGTGAACTTAGAGGAGCAGCGGATCCCTTGTTCCTGAGGGGACATCTGAGGTCGAGAAGGTGAAATGTGCTATGCAACAGCACTTCAGAGAGGAAGCAATGCATGTTATAACAAAAATGAAGTTATATTTACAAATATCTGTATGAAATTTGCTGCTTCCAGTTTGGACCTAAAGAAAGGCTTGTGTGCCTAAAAGCTTGATTGTGTTTTCCAGCAATACTGGTTGATCTCCTAATATATATATATTATCTTCAAGACTTGCCCTTCTTTATTCTTAGACCATGGCAACTACAGCGCTACTAAATATAATATTGACACTTGGCAAAATATATTTTTAACTCCCTAGTTTCACATGAACCATGTCTTTCCTCACTTGCACGGGGCTTGCTGCTTTCTAGGGCTTCAGTACGAGCAAAACTGAACTTACAGGCCCAGGGAGTAATTATATCCATGGATATTTCTGGGGAAGTAATTCAAAAGTTTAAAATTCTTTAGGGAAGCCCTTCTGGCAGAGATGAGAAGACTGTATGAGGAATCCTAACCTTGATGGATAAAATGAGAGACCTCAAACTCTACCTGCCCTCATGGAGAAGAAATGCCTCCTCTACAGATTTAGCAAGAAATTTAAGGAAAATGTCCAAATACATAAAGGTGCTAAAACACCATTTCCAGCCCACCTGGCCCCTCAGCAATTCTACTTTTACCCAGATCTGAAAGAAATTAATTATTCCCCAGAAACAAATGTTTCTCTGCTATTTGTAAAGAGCTAAGGGATAGGAAGTTACACCCCTTCTACCGTAGAGTCCTTAGAGGGGATCGAATAGCTTGTGTTTATTTATCTTTACTAGCATAACCGGCTGTCAGCGGATTATCTCCTTCTGGCATCGAGATGGCTCCTTTTCACCATCAGGCAGCTGCAGAAGCAGCAGAGATTTTTTTGGCTGATTTTTGGCTTCGTAGTTCATTGCGTCTCTCCCTTTGGTTGCTGGTGTGAACTGCTTGGTGGGGAATCTGCCTCTGAGGCCAGTCTGTCCTGCTTCTCTGCTACGCGTCTGAAAAGTTTAGAGGCTCCTTCTTTGTTTCAATATTGAGGATAAAATGGTGTGATTAGATAGATAAACAATAGTGTCATTTTGCGTTCTCTGGCTCAAGATACAGCTGCCCCCTAGATGTGCTTTGACATGGTACAGGCACAGGAGCTTGTGCTGGGAAGCAGGGGGATTCTCCACTGCAAGGTAGGATTGTCCCATGTACAATGTTTGTCATGGTACAGCAGCACCAACACCTGATTCAGATAAGAACCATGCTTTTGGGCACTGTGCAAACAGTTAAGGAAAAGACTGACTATTTCAACCTCTGAAAACATAACGTACGGCATTGGCATTAACAAACTCCAGGCCTTATCTCAGTCTGAAACTGCATGCAGTGAGAAAATGTGCCCTTTGCCACTACCCGTCTTACTGCTGCTGCCACCCCTAACCCTGGGCTTAACATCTACAGCGGGGATATGCCTGTGCCAGGACACAGCGTGTGGCGTTCGGATTGTTCAGATACGGTCTTTATCTTCACCTGGAAGAAGAAACTGAATATAGTAATAAGGAGTCCTCTGCAACTGCTGGCTGCTTCTTTCCACGTTGCCACAGCTTAGTGCATGCAGGAAGATCCTTTCTGTTGACTTCAGCTGGGGGCATCTCAGGATGTGTCACTTTGAGGGAGACTCCAAGTAGTGTGGGGTGAGGAAGGTCCCTGTGACACCTTCGTCTGTGGGGGTCTCAACAGTGTGTGGGCTGGGGTGGGGTGGTGCCTGGGGGGTACACCTGCATCTGGAATGGTCCAGGGTGCTGCCATGCGGTGGGGCCCAGAGGAGAGTAATTTGGAGGCTGAGATTCCTCAGCATTTTAAGGTGAGGACTGGTCACCTCAATTACAAGGGGACTGAGGTGCTTGCTTTGGGACCACCTGAGGTTCCTCAGTACCGGGGATATGGATGATGCCTCAAGAAAGAGACCCCAGACTGCCACAATGCCGAAGTGTCTCTTAAGCCTCCATTTGGGGTGATGTGGGACATCTCAGTTTGGCATTGACAGGACACCTCAGATTTGCTGCAGTGCATTGTTTCTGTGAGGGACACGCAGGGGGCACTCGACATTCGGGGAGGTCTCCAGACCTCAGTCCATTGGCCTCAATATGCCAATATTGAGGGTCAGGATACAACCATCTGGGTGGGGAGTTAGCTCAAGGCACGCCAGTTTTTGGAGTGCAGGACTGTGTGATATAGAGGGGACCAGAGAACCTCAGCTTGTGGAGGAGAGGTTGCCCAAGGGCACCTCCATGGTGCTGCCAGGATACCTGAGTATGGTGGGTGTCAGAAGAGCAGAGCTTGGACATCTCTGGATGTCTGCATTTGGGAGGGTACCAGGCAACTCAGCTGGAAGGCACGCATGGCGCTGAGCACCATGTCCACTGTGTCATTGGCTTCTTAATTTGGGAGGATCCATTGTGCCTTCATCCCCTGTGAAACCCCTGGTCCAAACAGTACTTCTGGCAACCTTTATGCAGTTGATGGGAGGAGTGTAGGAAAATACCCAAGTCCAAATTTATATGGGCTTCCCATGTCTACACCCAGGCCTAGCAGCAGGGCGTGGCTGAGGGGTGGGAAACACAGGGCTGAGCAGCACTCTTGGGTATGACAAGCACCTCCATGGTCAAAGCCAAGAGGGTTGTGGCGTGCATTAGTCCCCGTGCTGCAGAGCAAGATGGGGGCTTGCGTTGCAAGCTAGGGTGAGGCTCAGAAAGTGTCCTGGTGAGGCACTGTCATTCCTGCCTGGCTCTGGATCTTCCAGGCTTACCATTTGTCACAGTTCAAAAGCACTGCAGAGCACCCGAGAGTAGGGGAAGGCCTGCCAGCAATAATGGGTTAAAAAGTGAAAAAGGAACCTGCACTTTTTGCTAATTCAGATCAAGTATTTGTATCAGAACAGAAGGTCAAAAGAGATTAGGGATGTTTGAATATGAAGCAGAGGGGACCAGAGACCATGAGGTCAAGTGTTGAAAGTGAATAGAGAATAGACGTGTGATGGGCCTACACATGGTGGAGGGGGATATTCCTTTCTACTGGTGTTCAAAGAAGAACTGTAATGTCTTAGATATTTCCCTTTCATGAGAAGGAGTGAAATACTGAAGGTACCCTGGGAAGTTGCGTGAGATCCTCAGGGAGAGTACCCAGTCTCGGTGATATGCGCGGGGGACATGCTTTGGCAGAAGTAGGTAGGAGATGGCTTCTAGAGGTGGGCACCTGGAGAGAGAGAGGGAGAGAGATGAAGAGGAGGCATGGGCAACAGAAGGACCCCCAGAGGACATCACAATAGGGTGGGTGAGGAAAATACAATCCAAAACTCAGTAAGTTGTTTGAGAACAGTAGGCAGAAAGTGAAATTGGGTTGAAAAATGTGAAAGGGAAAGATAAAAGAAAAACAACAGAATCAGGGAGAAAGTGAGAACAAAGAGAGAAAACCAGACTGTGAAATCCACCTGAAAAGATAAGTGAGTTCCTCACTCCATATCTCTCACTGCAGTGAACATGTGGAGGATTTGACTTGCTGCCTGAGGCAAATTATGTTAAGTAATGGGGAGGATAATGGGGTTTACACATGGAGGGATCTTCTTGCCTCCCTACTGCTGTTTCAGTAACAAGCGTGTGGCTTTACATTATGTCCTTTGCATAGGGAAGGGTTCTACAGTATGTCAAGGATTTTATAGTGAAGTAAGGGCGGTAAGGGCTGGGACCAGAAAAGGTGACTGAGTGTGCTTGAAAACATTTCAATGCTTAAGAAAGTATGTGTTCATATTGTTGTTGTGATATTTTTTATAAATATTCAGTTCAGAGCTGTTTTAGGGAGGAATTCTGAAATACTCCGAGGGTCTTCTCCTTTCCTCCTGTATTTCTGTCTTCCCCCAAGATTCAAACAATCTTCACCTTTTTTCACACTATGTTTTAGGATTACTGTTGTCTTCTCTTTTCTAGCTCCTTTTTTGCTGCTCATGGACTTTCCCTCATCCATTCTAGGATTTGAATCTTTTTCTTTCATTCCTTCTTTTCCCCCTTTCTTTCCCTTCAGCCCCAAGTGCTTTCCTCATTGCAAGTGTAATTCTACCTTTAATTACTCCCCTCCGTGAAATCTCCCTTCTCTCTTGCCTCCTAATGTACATTCTCTCTCATATCCTTCTACTTCCCCTCGCTCTTGCGTACGCTTTTCCCTACCTTCCCATCTTTTTTCCCCCATCCTTCCTTGACATTTTCTTTCCTTTCCTTGTTCCTGCCTGTATCCCAGTGAGTGTCCCTCCCTGCCTCCCTCTTTCTCCATCCTCTTCCTTGCTCGCTTGCAACTCCCCTGGCCCCCAGCTTTCCCTTGCTGCCAATGCCCCTCTCCGGCCCAAATGTCTCCATCTCTCCTTCTTCTTGTGGGAAGACAGGCTTGGGGTAGCCTGTGAGAGGGACAAGCCTGAAAAGAAATGCTTACAGTGAGAACTTGAGAAGAACAAGCCACGAGGAAAGCTGAAGAAGCAGTGAAGTGTTTAGGAAGAAAGTAAAGGAAAGGAAATGAGACTAGGGAGGCAAAACCAGAGAGAAGAACTAAGAATCACGAAAACACTCGGACACGGTAGGGGGAAAGAGAGACAAAAAACCAGCTGGAAAACGCAGTAGAAAAGATAAGGGTGTTCCTAGTTATCTGGTTCTGTGGCAATGAGTCAGAATCATTGAGTTTCCGATCTCCTATTCAAATGTAAACAAATATTTCTTCATCTGTATTGCAGTGGTGCCCAAAGGGTGCCAATCAACCCACAGCACGGCAGGGTTATTCGCACACAAGAGGCCTTGCAACCCCAGCAGCGCTTTTGCTGTAACGCAAAGGCAAAGAGCGGAAAGGAAGGTAGAGCACCCCTGCAGAGCTGTCAGGTGGGTGTCAGGCAGGGGGGTTAATAACTGGTTGAGTTTTTTTGTTTTTTTCCACCAAACCTGAAATACATGAAGATGCTTGCCCACAGATGAGCCAGGATCACCCCTCTGGCAGGACAGCCTGGCCCTCACCAGCTCTGGTACTCCTCTTTGGCCTGAAGAGATGTCCAGCAGTTAGATATTCATAGAATCATAGAATCATAGAA
>NW_009225645.1:0-9731 GCF_000690835.1 Fulmarus glacialis
CCCACCCCTACCCCCTCAGCTCTCCTCCACCTCACACTGTTCTAACCCACACCCCAGGGACGGCTCAGACCCCGCCGATTCACCCCCGGTGCCTACGCTGCTCCTCTCTGTGTGCCCCTGGAGTGCCTCCCTTCCACTCTACGTGCCGTCAGGTCTCCTTCTTTCCCCCTGTGCCTGTGCTCACGTCCCCCCGTTACCCTCCAGACACACGCAGATCCCCTGTGTGCACTCACTTCTCCACCACCTTCAATGCACTCTCTCATACCACTCCCCACTTTACGCAGTTTATTCCTCTGCTGCCCTCCTGCAGAGCCCTCCGCCCCCCTCCAACCTCCCTTCCACCCCATCCTGCTCTCTTTGGCCATTCCCATGCGTGTGTGTCGAACCCCTCCCTCTCCCTCCATGCAAGCGCAGATCCCTGCTCTCCTCCTCCTCTCCCTTGCCCCTGGTGTGCCTTTTTAATCCCTCCAGTTACCCCTGCAGGGTGCTCAGACTTGATCTGTCCTTCCGTCCCCTCCTGCACGCTCTGGCCCTTCTGATACCCACCCTACAGCTCCCCTCCACGCCTGCCCTGATCCTCTCTGTGCGGATCCTGCTCCCCTCGTCCCCCCGCCCCGTACAAGCTCCCTCCGTGCTTTCCATCACGGCCAGGCATCCCCCTCAAAACCACACCGCAAGGTACAGATTAACTCCCGACTTAGATACGGAGCAACATTTCAGATGGACTTGGGGAAAAAATATTTATAACAAAAAAACCAATTAAGGCTCCCTAGACTCAGCATCACCCACGTCCTGCCCGCGCACCAGTTTCTTCCGTTACCCTGGGACCACTGCGGCCCCTCAGCGACCTTCTCCATCAGGCTTCCTGCAACGCCAGCACCGCTCACGGTGACTAGGCCAGGATCCCGTACTGGTATTCGAGTCCCTCGCAGGCATCAAGATGAGCGGGCTACTGGGACCCACTTCCCGACCTCTGCCTGCACTGGGTGCCACCTTGTTAAAAAGGACACCTGAGACAAAGAGGAAGGTGAAAAGAGGAGAGAAGAAACGGAAAAACATGGCTGGGGAAGGACGGAGTAAAAGCTGGGGAAGGGGCGAGTGGAGAAGGAAGTGGGGATGCTCTGACCAAACCAGCCCGTGTGGCCTGCGCTCAGCCACACGGCAACAAGGACGGGCTTGACACTGGGTGTCCAGGCGGAGCTCTGTGTGCTTCTGCAAGAAGGGGTGGAAACTGGTGCCTCATGCCTCTTCTCCCCTCGTTTCCTGCAGAGAGACCCCGCTGTGCTGCTTGCCATCGTCACCTACGCAGGGCACAGAGCAGCAGCATCTCAGCAAGAGCCAACAAGCCAGACAACAGGAATTCCTCCCTCCCCCAGCAGCTGCTGCTGGACAACACACAGCTTTGCTGGAGAGCAGGCAGCTCCGGCCCCAAAACTCGGCCAGCAGGCAGGCACCCGGGCTCACCTTCCATAAGGCAGTTGAGGTAAGCAGCCTGGATGCTGTTCCCATTGACCAGCGCCATCGCCTCGTGCTTGGTGGAGCTGCTCATGGTCTCCTCTTCCCCCTTCCCCTCATCGTCATCTTCTGAGTCCACCAGCACTAAGACATCACCTGAGTTCTGATTCCTGTGAACAGCAGAGCAAGCAGAAGTAGGCGGAAAGGCTGAGGACAGCCTGTCCTGACTGCTGCCCCCAGCCTGTGCCTCCCCTGGCTTTGACAACCTCTACACCAAAACGACCAGTTTTGATGGACTCTTCCAATCTGCGCTAATCGTGTTTGAAGAACAGCTGGTTTCAGACCCTGCTGGCAGCAACACCAACGGCATTCTGCACTGCTTCCCATTCATCTTCCAAAGTCCTCCAACCATTTCATAAATACTCATGTACTAAACTGCACGAGTGGAGTTATTCTCCCCTCCCGTATAGATGGGGAACTGGAGGGGAACTGCCCATGCCGCAGCACCACAGCTGTGGGAACAGAACCACCAGGGGCAAGGGAAGGGAGCAGGGCCAGGAGGGGTGCGAGCAGGACGCAGAGAAGAATTCTGGTGCCCGTGAACCCCAAGAAGGCACCTAGTCATGCACAGCTATCAGACACGCTTCCCGAGGGGGGAAGGACATGGGCACACACCACACAGAGCGGCACAAGATTGCCATTTCTATTTACTCTCCAGGTCCTCAGGCTCACCTGCACCAAGGGGCAGCTCTCCTGCACAGCCTAACGGGTGCCTTGCCAGCACCGTCCCTGCGCATCCCAAAGCGATGCCACTCCTGCTCTGATGCCAAGTGCTCCCCTCTGTCCCCACCCTCCGGCTCCCTCAGCCATCCCCACCGTCCCCTTCCCGTGGGAGGCACAGCTCCCACCAAAGAACAGCTTTGCTGTGGGGACAGCTCCTGCCTCCGAGGAGGATTCCCTACCCTACAGGGAGATCACCTCTGCCAGGAGGGCACACAGGACTGGGCTGAGGAAAATCAACACTCACCTGAATGCAGCACCTGAATGGGAGAGAAGGGAAGGGAAAAGACAGTGTTAGAAACAGTCCCCAGAGCAGTCCCTTGGGCAGCGCTGCTGGTTTTACTGCACAACCCCTGCCAGTTCTGGCTGCAGCAGGATGGTCTCTGGCAGCCACATGCAAAGGCACGGACGTGAAGGTGACCTGCCCACGTATGCAACGAGAGCACCAGAAAGGTCACAAGGAAAGGGGAGAAGGCCCACCACAGCACAGCTCCCTGGGGAAGGCAAGGGGAGGGTGCCTGAAGCACTCAGCTGGGGAAGGGCCTTGTGCTTCCAACCCATCTACCTCCAGGGCTGACAGAGTTTTGACCAGGAGCAGGATGAGGCCCAAGGGTGGGGTGATCGTCACAGCACACCAGAAGGGACAAGCAGGTTAGGGATAAAACCAGGCCACCCCAGGAAGGAGTAACGCCCTCCCTGGCTTGTGCAGAGCAGAGCTCCTACCTCTCAGGCACAGGAGGGGACTGTAGTACAAGACAACCCCGGTGATGGTGAGAACAGCCAGCAGGGACAGGACCACCACTGCACCCACGACCCCAACAATGTTCACCGGCTCTGCGGAGAGAAAAGGAGACACAGGAGGCCAGTTTGTCACCGGACATGGATGGATGAGGAAATCTCAGTGCAAGCAATACAGCAGTGCCACCTCAGCCCCCATTTCCCATCATTGCAACAGTCCCACCAGCACAAGGGGGGAGAGTTTCTAGAATCATTAAGGTTGGAAAAGACCTCTAAGATCATCGAGTCCAATGGTCAACCCAACACCACCATGCCCACTAAACCACGTCCCTAAGCGCCTCATCTACACGTCTTTTAAATACTTCCAGGGATGGGGACTCCACCACTTCCCTGGGCAGCCTGTTCCAAGGCCTGACCACTCTTAAAGTTTCAGGCGCTCGTGCTTCATTGATATGGAAAACACCACAGCAAGGCCATTTTTGTGCCCATGTTCATTTAGTGACAGCAAATCAACCCCTGCCCATTGCACCTTGAGCAGCTTGAGCCTTGGAGGCACCCCTCTGTGCCCACAACCTACAGGAGGGACCAAGGATGCTCCTCTCTCAGGCCCATGCCGAGGCGAGGGAATCAGGCCTTTTCACCCTGGGATGAAGGGAGCCAGTCCTGCATCTACACTTGCCGCAAGAGTATGGAAAGTGTCAACAGGCAAAGAGGGCTCTTAGTGGCAAATGGAGCCCCTTGGGGGCTCACCAATGGCCCCCATGAACTGGGTCCCTGACTCCTCCTCACTCCCTGCCGCAGCAACCCCAGGCAGCCGCACTCACGCTTCACTGTCAGGCAGACGAACAACTTCCTCAGGCCCACAGGATTCTGTGCCTTGCAGACGTAACAGCCCCCGTCGGTGCCCTGGGAGCAGTTCCGGATGGTGAGCCGGGACACGTTGCCCTCCTGGGCGATGAGGTACCTCCCTCCAGGTTGGATCTCCACCTCTGGCTGAGTGATGCCCCGCAGCCAGCTGAGCCTCGCTGCCGGGGTGCTCTCTGTCACACGGCATGTCAACGTCACATTGTCACCCACAAAGCAGGTCTTTGGGGGCTCTGATTCCAGTGAAGGGATTTCTGAACAGCCCAAGGAGTTAAAAAAAAAAGAAAAAGAAGAGAGTCAAGGAGGGAATGGAGGAGTTTAACATAACAAGCAACCAGCCACCTGACTGATTAATAATCATGAACAGAAGGAAGTCAGACAGGAGTCTGGGACTTGAGCACTGTGGGTTTGGCATTCAGCTCACTCACGAGACTTCAGCAGTCTTCCAAGGTGCGATCCGAGCAACTTTCATGTTGCTCAGTCCTTTTTTAAACACATGTCTTTATATCCCCAGGGAAGAACGGTCAGAGGGTAGCCAGTAGGAAGATGGCAGAGAGGAGCAAGGCAACTCAGGAATTTTCCTTGGGATCAGCAGAGCTCTTTTGTAGCCCTGACAACCCTTGGAGGATAAATACAGCTCAGGTTTTCAAAACCCACTTTAGTCAGACCCCTCAGATGCTTGAAGGGGCCCTGGGGGCATGCATGACCCTTCTGCTCTAAACCCAGACCTGCCAAACTTAATCTCAAGATGAGCAAGGCACTAAAACCACCTCTCACTTTCACACAGGCACGAGTGCTTGCACAGGTGAAAAACTTGGTGTAGGGAGATTTGTCAGCCCCTGAAGATGTACCTAAAACACAACTCACCTGCAACTATGCCGTCATGGATCTCAGCTGCAGGACTTCTGTGCCTTGCGCAGTCACCTCTGCACAAGCCAAGCCCTGCCACACCGCCTCGTTAGCATCTCCCCCTGCGGCAAGCGCCTGCAAGCCTGGCTTGCCTGACCACTGCCTTAGTGCCTGGTCTAGAGAATGACTGGGGTTCCTGTCTGCCCCACCATTAGCAGGCTCATTAATAGTTAATAAGGTAGGCAAGTCAACTCACTTATCTCCACAGTGCACGCAGGCTCCTCCTGCTTGACGACATGGCTCCCGACACACTTGAACACTTTGCGGTGGGAGAGGTGGGAGCTGTTCAGTGTTTCCACGTGGGTGTCCGAGGAGCTCGTGGAGCTGATGACCCAGCTTGAGTTCTCCAGATCACGTCCCTCTTCTCTCCAGTGCAGGGTGGGGTGGGGATACCCCCCAGGCCAGCTGCAAAACAGCTGCAGCATCAGCCCCGGCGAGGAGGTCTCAGCCCAGCACTTTGGGGTTGAATGTGGTGGATCTATCAGCAAGAACAGCACATGGTCAGAAACACTTCCAGGTCACAGCTCTTGGCATCTCAGGGCTGGAACCCCTGCAAGTGCTCATGTTTGCCATCATTCCTCTTGAAAATCTTCCTGGTTTCCCTGCCTATCTTGCTCCCTGACCTGCGTCCCACAGCCCCAGGGGAGCACAACTCTGAATGACAGCCAACAGGGACCAAGCAGGCTGTCACAGCAACCACAGCCAAGCCTTGAGGGACTAATGCACAGGGAGGAAAAAAATTATTGCCACAGCTTTATCCAAAGGAGACGAGATAAGCATCTAAAAACGCAGCAAGAGAACAAAATCTCCACACTGCCCTTGGACCTCAAGCCACAGCTACAAGGGGGTGACACCGATTCACACTACTTGAGAACAAGGCTCTGCCTCTCCCCGTCACTGATACAACCGCTTGGATTTCCCAAGGGAACATGGAAAGCATCAGGGCTCTGATGACAAGTAACCAGCTTCTGAGAGCCGCCAGCTCAAAGCTGGAGCACTTCCCCAGCAAGCCCAGCACATTGTTGAAGGAGGCGGCTGTTCCTAGCGTACAAGATGCTCTGCCCACAGGGTGTCCTGGTGACTCCAGCTCGCCGGTTCAGGGCCACGGACACATGCCACTGAAGCCAAACCAGGCGTGCTCTGCTCCTTCCCGGCACCGCTGTCACTGCCATGTGGGGCCAGACAGTATCATTCAGCCACGCACCACACTGTGTCCACATCACACTGCAGCCATGGGGACAAACTCCAGCAAAGAACATAGGTAGGGTAAGTCACCACTGGCCCCATGCCAGAGCCACTTTGTAACCACCACGACTGTGTTTGTTATTTAAATACAGAAACAACTGCATGATGGCAGGAGCAGGTGAGAAGCCAATAGAAACCCAAGAGCAAACCCTTCGGGCAGAGCAGGGCTCCCGTTTCATGCAGTGTGAGTTCCTGCCTCTCTCCCATCAGCTGGTTTCACACACACCCCCCTGTGCACAGATACACACATGTGTTCGTTTAACAGCCGTAGGGATTCTGGACTCTGATCCAGGCAGAATTAACACACTGTGCCCCTGTGGCTGGCTTGCCTAATCCAATGCTGAACAAGACCCCACCGAGAGATCAGACGCTGCCAAAGCAAGCCCCACACAAGAGGTGTCAGAGGGATGCCTGATGTTTATTTTGCAGAGCATTTATTCAAGTGACTTTCAGATGACATGAGGTAAAAAAGAAAAAACATCATGGCAAAACCCCACGTGAGCTACAAGAACATACTTTCTTGGGGCTTGACTTTCCAGGAACTATATGCATGCATCTCGTATGATCTTTGAAATGACCCAGCTCTGGCAAGAAAGTTCTCTACAACACATCCTCTGTCCCAGCTCTGGGGAGGTCTCATAACTGATCCCAAATCCTGGCTGTTGTTAATATGAGCAACCTGCCAGCCTGAATCACCAGAAACTGCCCCGTGTCGAGAGGCGGACACAGCCTTTTCAGACGTGCAGCCAGAGAGCTGCACTTTTTGTGCTGATTCCAGGAACCTGCCTCCTGAAGCCATCAGCTTTACATCCTGAACTCCCAGGCTCTCCCAGTACAACTCTGCTCTTCTGTCAAATTGCTAACGGGAGATCTGTTTCCAAAACGTCAAAAAACCCAAAACCTAAAAACCTCCCACCCTCTGCAACCAAAAAAACCTCACAAAACACCAGCAAAAAGGACCTCATGCCTACAGAAGAGCCAACAGCGGCTTATATCAAATTGCACACAAACGTACCAAGGAATCCCAAGGAATGCAATCGCACATTTCCTTCACACCGTGCTTCCTATCCAAAACAAACACAGAACAGCAGCTTGAGGCAAGGCTGCACCTGTGTCGTGTTGCTAGAATGTTTCCTCTACTGCCTGCGGTTTTTTAAATGCAGTTTTAAGCAAAAAGAGAACTTTTTGGTACAACCCACGAGATGGGTTGAAGACTGTCAACTGGTGTCTCCCACATGAAGCCCACAGATCCTGGGTGGCTCTTTTACAGCGGTGCCAAGTCTGTGTCTGAGAGGTTCAGTCCAGCCAGCCTAAGTTGCTCCAGTAACAGTGACTGAAAAATCAGGGCCCATGCTTCCAGTCTGAGGTTGAGAAGCTGCAACTTCTGGTCTTTGCTGATGCTGCTCTTGCCTATTTAAGAGCACACCACTGTCCCATATCACCTTTGTAACCTTTGGAAGTTAATTGACACATTAATTCCACGCTAATAAATGAAGTTCAGAGTGCAGTACCAACTCTTGGCATGCCATAGATATCTTTTGCTCATGAGTGTTTTGCACCAATGGTCCGGCTTTAGGGCTTCCCCTCCTAAGCCCCACACCTACATATATATTCTCTGAAGCAGCCTGGGGTTCAATTCCTTCGCTCCAGCCCTCCGTGACCCTCCAAATGCCATCTACAGGTTCCTTGCCCCAGGAAGGGAATTTTTACTCGTGTGAACTTACAGAGATTTAATCTGTACAAAACAGGTACAGCTTTTACAACACGTACCCTTCACCAAACACGAGAAGGAAGGAACACCCTAAATGCAAACAGAAAACAGGTCTCAAGCACAGCAGGTGTTGACGGAAAGACCAGCAAGAAACGAAGGGGCCAACAGAGCACAGAGTGCCACCGAAAAAGGCAAACTGGCAGCAGTCTTTCCTTCTTCTTAACCCTATAATATGGGCTTGGCTGGCATAAAGGACAGCAGGTCACAGCCCAGGTCTGAGGGGCCAGACCCTGGGTTACATCTGATTAGACATGGTGAAGGGGCCAAGAGTGGTACCAGCCACAGGACCTGCGCTCCCTGCTCGTCTGGAGGGGGTTGTTCCCACAGAAGAGATGGGACATCTGGGCAAGATAACGATTCCCCGGCAGAAGCAGGAAGGACCTGCATCAGCAGTGTGCAAAGTCATCGACTTGAACGCTCTCCAGCCTAATCTTCCACCAGAGCTGTGAAGATTTCTAAGAGAATGAAAGAATGAAATAGGGATCGAAATGGGAGTAAACACCAGAACACACAACAGGAAAAAAAGGCTGAAAGAATGGCCTGTGCTGATAACAACAGGCACGCTCCCAGGACAGTGCTCCCAGCACTACGTTTGAGGAACACGGTGTTTCTATCAAAATTGGAAGGCTGCACTCTAAGACTCAGCACAGACAACTCATCAGCTGAGGACCCTCCATCCTCACAGTAAAAGGATGGCAACAAGGAACGGCATAGCACATCTATTTCAAACATGTATTTCAACCAAGGGAAAAAAGACGGTGAGCAGCAACCCACACCTGAAGATTTAGAAAGGCTCAAGTCAGCTGGATTCTGAGGCAAAGGGCCACTCTGGAACAGCTACAAGATATGAAAGACCTGTTCAAAAACTGGTTTATCATCACCAATGAAGAAGGAAGTGACATATGAGGGCTTAACAGCTGGCATCCCATCCTCTGCATCACACACAACTGATCCTTGCCAGACCATTTGGACACACATCGCTCTGCTTGTGAGCGAATGTGTAATTGAGTAGTATCAGCCCGCTCACAGATTTTGCACAGTAAGACCACCTTGCCCCTTTTTACATTATTTTTCCACTAGTGCCAGATGAGGAGACTTAGGGGAGGAAATTCATAGATGCAGACTTACTGGCTACCAGGAGCTGGACCCTGTGCTCATGGTCCGTCTTGTTCAGCACTTCCTTGCAAGTGTAGTTGCCTTCGTCCTGCACACGCAGCTCTGTGATGCGCAGAGAGCTGTTGTCAACCAGGGAGAAACGGACGTCCGGGGGGAAGGCGACCATTGAGGAGAGGAGTGGGGGGAATGTGTGCGGATCCCCTTGAAACCAGACCACCTCGGTTGCTTCTCTGGAGACATTTCGGCATAAAAGGAGGATGCTTCCTCCAACCTTCCCAAAGACCACTTCCTCTGTTCCTGCAAAACAGAAGGGACAGCGTTAGGGAGCTAGGGAACCAGCAAAGTCCCCTTCCGCCAGCAAAGACCTGGACATCTGATATATATCAACCCTCTGGGGTGCTTGTTAGGGGGCTCTTGTCAAAGGATCTCTGAGATGCATTTGGCAGCTAACAATGCTTAGTGCAGACGCACGATTAGGAAGAGGGACACAGCTTAAACGGCTCCACAGGAAAGCAAGGACAGGCTATTTCTGCCCGAGAGAGGAGAGCAACAAACAAGTGACCTGAAGGAGCCAGAGAAAGGTAGTGTTAGAGCATTAATGACGCTGGGTCACAGCAATGTCCATGCTCACCCAACATTTTGCTGGACCACCTGCCCAAGTAACCTCATCCCTGCGCTGCTCGGGGGGAGCGGACGGTACTGAAAAAGGAGACAAAACCCACCCCAATATCGGTAGCCATCGAGGAAGACAACACAACTGTCCATATCCCCCTTGCGCTTTTCCTACTCTCCCCTTCCCCTGCCAAATGGCAGCAATGGACCCTGCAGCCAACTCGAGGGTCTGCACAGTACT
>NW_009225646.1:0-279 GCF_000690835.1 Fulmarus glacialis
CGGTGGTTACCTCGCAACAGCACCCGCCAACTACCCCAGAATGGTTACCTGGCAACGGTATCCTAGCAACCAGCCACCAATGGTTACCCAGCAACAGTTACCCAGCAAAGGAACCCAGAAACCTGCCCAGCAATGCTTCCCCAGCAACGGTTACCTGGCAACAAGACCCACCCACCCAGCAACCTGCCTAGCAACAGTTACATAGCAACCCACCTAGCAACCTGCCCGGCAACGCCCCTCCCAGCAACGGTTACCCAGCAACCTGCCTGACAATGGTTA
>NW_009225646.1:338-624 GCF_000690835.1 Fulmarus glacialis
GCACCCCTCTGAGCAGTGGTTGCCTGGCAACCAGGAGATGTTTACCTAGCAACGGGACCCAGCAGCAGTTGCCTGGCAACAGGACTGGGCCCCTGCGCCCAGCAACGGTTACCTGGCAACAAGACCCTGCAATTGCACCTGGCAACGGTTACCTAGCAACCGTGCCCATCAATGGTACCTGGCAACGGGACCCAGCAATGATGACCTGACAATGGTTACCTGGCAACAGGATCCAGCAACCGCACATGGCAACGGTACGTGGCAACAGTTACCTGGCAACGGTACC
>NW_009225647.1:0-261 GCF_000690835.1 Fulmarus glacialis
GCCAGCTCCACCAGCCCGTCGTACTGCCCCGCCTTCACCTGCTTCTCCTGCTTCATCCTTGGGGACACGGGGAGGGGACGCTGTGCTGACACCCCTCGGGGTGGCCCTGCACCCCCCCGAGTGCCACAATGTCCCCCAGGACCCCCCTGACGTCCCCCTTGGGTGCTCCAACGTCCCCCAGGAATCTCCTGTATCTCACTGGGTGCCCCAATGTCCTCCAGGTCCTTCTGATGGCCCCTTGGGTGCCCCAATGTCCCTAAG
>NW_009225647.1:468-743 GCF_000690835.1 Fulmarus glacialis
CGATCTCCTCAAGGACCCTCTGATGTCCCCAAGGACCCTCTGATGTCCCCTTGGGTGCCCCAACGTCCCCAAGGACCCCCTGACATCTCCTTGGTACCCAGATGTCCCCAAGGATCCCCTGACGTCCCCAAGGACCCCCTGACGTCCCCTTGGGTGCCCCAACATCCCCAAAGACCCCATGACATCCCTCTGGGTGCCCCAATGTCCCCAAGGACCCCCTGATGTCCCCCTGGGTGCCCCACCATCCCCCAGCCCCTCCTGGGTACCCCAACAAC
>NW_009225647.1:1014-1578 GCF_000690835.1 Fulmarus glacialis
CCCTCGGGGGCGTAGGTGGAGCCGCTGATGGAGAACTCGTTGAGGGAGCAGGTGTCACCCTCCACCTTGTCCACGATGAACATCTGGGGGGAGAAGAAAAGGGGTCGTTGGGGGTCCTTGGGGACATCGGGGCACCCAGGGGATGTCAGGGGGTCTTGGGGGATGGTGGGGCACCCAAGGGGACATCAAGGGGTCCTTGGGGATGTTAGGACACTCAGGAGGAATGTTGGGGGTCCTGGGGGACGTTGGGGCACCCAAGGGGACATGAGAAGGTCCCAGGGGACCTTAGAGCACCCGAGGGGATGTGATGGGTTCCTGAAGGACCTTGGAGCACCCAAGGGGACGTGAGAGGGTCCCAGGGGACCTTGGGAGCACCTAAGAGGACGTGATAGATTCCTGGAGGACCTTAGGGCACCCAAGGAGGTATGATGGGTCCCAAGGGACCTTGGAGCACCCAAGGAGACGTGATGGGCTCCTGGAGGACCCTGGAGCACCCAAGGGGACATGATGGGTCCCAAGGGACCTTGGAGCACCCAAGGAGACGTGATGGGCTCCTGGAGGACC
>NW_009225648.1:0-878 GCF_000690835.1 Fulmarus glacialis
GTGCCTGGCGCAGGGGTTGAATGAGCGGCTGTGCCTGTCACCGGGGTTTGAGTAGCTGCAGTGCCTGTCGTGGGGGTTAGAGTAGCTACAATGCCTGTCGCGGGGGTTTGAGTAGCCACAGTGTCTGTTGCCGGGATTGACCTCCGGACAGTATTCCTAAATAGTTGTTTAACCCTAAACAAGACCTGAACCACATTCAGGAGCCATAGCAATATGAACATGCTTGTTTGAACATCCCAAGGATATTCAAAATTATCAGTAACTATTGTGGAAGGCTTCATGAATAGGATAGAAGAAAAAAGAGTTTCTGGAGATACGAAAGTGAAGATGAAGAAGTGGGAGAAAGTATCCCACCCTGTGTCCCCCATGAATTCATTCTCCAAGGAGAAAAGAGTGCAATTATTAATATTTTCTAAGAGGTGGGTCCCAAGGTACAGAGATGATGGCAATGCTGAATACAGATACCAGATTAGACTCACAACCAATGATTTTATCATATCATAAAACACTGTTACACAGGGCAGCAAAATGATAACCTTGACACAGTTCTGAGCAGTGATAAAGAGCACAACAGGGAACATATACTGCAAGTAAGTTATTACATAACTCAACATTGAGAGCCAGACCAACAGCTTTGAGAGCCAATAAATCAACATTTTGACCAGCGACTATTAAACCAATATAATGAATCCTTATAACAGATTTTGCCTTAACACACTTTGGTCAGATCTGTCGTTACCTCAAACCTTTGTGCCCCATGTTGGCCTTTGGTGCCAAAAAGGACAGGCAGCCAAAAACCACACATCTGCTCGTTGACTCCCCCCCCGGCCCCCTGGTGGGATGGGGAATAGAATCGGGAAAAAAAAGTAAAATTCATG
>NW_009225649.1:0-3058 GCF_000690835.1 Fulmarus glacialis
CAGCCCTGCTGCTGGCTGCGGTCCCCCCGCCGCTGGTGCACGCCTCGCTGCATCCCCCGGGGAGCACGGTTTGCAGGATTGCTTTGCTGCACATCTCCGCTGCCTTGACGCAATGCAGCTGTGACAGTTGTGTGTGTCGGTGGGAAGGGAAAGGAAACAAGGAGGACCGTAGAGTTGTATTTTGGGTGAAACCTGCAAAATAATGAGATCAATGTTGACAAAGCGAAGATTCCTGTTGTTACCTTGGTGAAAGCACGGGTTTCTCCTGTACCCTGAGCAGCAGCAGTGCGGGAATGGGTTCTCAACACCCGCTTTCTTATTAACAAGTATTCAGCTGATGTCGAGGTGTGGATTTGTTACTCTTTGCAAAGACCATCCCTGTTTTCTTCATGGAGACCACCCGGAGGACACATGATCCGAACAAATCGACCTGCTGCTTCTAAAAACATCCTCAAGTTGCTTTACAGCGGTGATGTTCGATGGGGCAGAGAGCTCCTGCACCAGGCGCTCCGTTCCTGCTGCCGTACGTGCCTCGTTGCTGAGCCGTTTCTCTTCGGCATCAGTAAAAGTCAAACGCTTGAGTACGACCGTGTTGGACGTGGACTCCACGGCATGGAGTAGTGTGATTCTGGTGTTGGTCTGGAAATGGGGGAGTGGCTACGGGAGTTCGCTAACAGAAGATGAGGGTGGCTGTTGCAGTGGGTCTGAACTGCCCTGGGTTTATGGAAAGGAGAAATCGTCAAGCGACATTTTTAATGAGATTATCAGGTCAGCTGGTAGAAGCAGTAGTGCTGAGAGAACGTGCCCTGGCTCGTGGTGTTTCCTGCCAGCATCTCGTGTGTCCCACCATCGGCAAGGCACTGGACTGAAACCTGGCTCGTCAGCCCCCGCTGTTACTAATGGGGCGACTCTGGCTTGGGGCGTCCGTAACCCCTCTGAGGGGTGCCTCTGCCCTCCAGCGCGTTAATGCTCTCGCCAATAACTTGCAGTGAAAGGCGGAAAGAGCTGGGCGATGGGCTGGCCGGCTGCTTTTTAGCCACTTGGGAGCTCTTGCTCCTAGAAGGGTGATGTGAAGGAGGAGGGGGAGCCCACCCCCGGGCAGGCTCTGCTGCAGGGATGCGAGGGGCGGCCCGGGGTGCCGGGGCGAAGGGATGCTCTGGGCCAACCCACCCTGTCGGGCAGCCGGTGAGAAGTTGCTTGTCAGCGTGCCCACCCGTGCGCGCAGGCGAGCCTGAGCTTACCAGATGCTTCGCTGTAACTCGCGCTTCGTGTCTTCCCATGTAGGAGCCGAGAAGTCTTTCTTTTGGGAACAATTCTAACTTAATTCCATGAGCACAATTTTTTAGCATTTCTGTACAATAACACCTATATTTCTGATGTGTCCTGGTGTGAACAAGACCAGAATGCAGCTTCTCTGGTTTTTTAAAGATTTTTAAGAATGTCGAATAATTGAGATGCTCTGAAAAGAGCGGTGTAATGAACTCCCAACCATTTAACCCCTGGGTGTGCCTGCTGCTGCCCCGGCAGGACCACGATTCACACCTGCGGCTCCCATGGCTCAGTCGCAACCACGGATTTTTGGGCCCTTGTTCTTTAACATCACTCCCCGTGCATCCTCTGTAATCCTGCACCCTGTGCCGATCCCCTCTGTGCATCCCGGCCCTGCCTCCCGCTGGGAGGAGAAGCAAAGCCAGCACCTCGGGACCTGCTCCGGGGGCTGCTCCTGCCGGGGGGGCACAGAGCTGCTGCCCCAATAGCCCTTTGCAGGGTGACAGCGGGCTTCTGGTGGCCCTTTCACCCGCTGTTTCTTGCTGGACCAAACCCCCACCGCAGAGCGTTGCTGCAGAAACTGCTCGCCCGGCTCTCGTGAGCTGGCGGGGTTTTCAAATGCCCTCACGGGCACATGAAATATGCTGGCTTTTGCTCGGTGGCCGTCCAGTTTGCGGCGGGTGATGTGCCTGTGAGATGCTGCACTCGCATCCCTTGGTGGGAGCGATCGTGTGCCGGCACTAATCCCGCTTGGAGTCCAGGAGCGGTTGGATCTGGGGCTGGGAGTTGGATCCGTTCCTCTTTCCATTCCCTGCAGCTCAGCATCCCCGGCTGGGAAAAGGATGCAGTTCGGTTGAAAAGAAAAATGAGAAGTTATTTTCCCTCTCTCTAGCACAGAAGGAAAAATTGTCGGCCCTGGATGCTGGGATGGGTGTTTTCAATCATTCCGTTTCCTTGTATGTCTTGCTCATTTTTTACCCATTTCGATTTATTTTTAATGGCCTTGACACCCTTGTTTGTAATAATAAATAGCAAACGTGTGGACACAATGAGACTGTTTCAGGTTCAAGTGTTTTTAATAACCTTGCAGCGAGAAATAGACCCGAGCCGAAATCTGGAGAAACCCGATGAAGACTCTCTGCTGCTGCAGTGAAATACGATTTTGGAGTCGCTGCTGTGCAAACAGCCCCGGACAGCGATCGCTTCACCGCTTTGACTCCCGGCCAGTCTTTTTAGACAAGACTCCCCTTTGTATCTCTCCAAACCCTGACTTCTAAGCAGTGTTTTTGTCTTCCAGACATGACCTGATTTAAGCAAAGGAAAGACAAGGGGGTAGGTAAAGATTTTTTTTTTTATTATTATTATTTATCTGTGCCTCGGCAGCCCTCCTTGGTGCACGTCCCGTCCCGAGCAGGGGCCGGGTAATTCCCATCTGGGATGCTGTCCCCTTTGTATCTCTCCAAACCCTGACTTCTAAGCAGTGTTTTTGTCTTCCAGACATGACCTGATTTAAGCAAAGGAAAGACAAGGGGGTAGGTAAAGATTTTTTTTTTTATTATTATTATTTATCTGTGCCTCGGCAGCCCTCCTTGGTGCACGTCCCGTCCCGAGCAGGGGCCGGGTAATTCCCATCTGGGATGCTGTGCTGCCTGCAGTGGTGCAAGGCGAAGGGAAAAAGTGACGATCGACATTGTGAGGCCTCGCGCCGTTTAATTAAGTAAAACCTTATTAGCTATTTTCAATGGTTTAACAACTTCGAGGGAGTCGTCATTTGCCAAGAAACATAATC
>NW_009225649.1:3251-3493 GCF_000690835.1 Fulmarus glacialis
GCCTGTCGTTCGAGGCAGAAATCCGGGGCCGGCTGTTGGAAAAATGCTGCCCTGGGTTGGAGGTGGGTATCCGCCTTTCGGGAAAACCAGGATTTGTTTTGGAGAACCACAGGATGGTAACGCAACCCCTGGCGTGGGGGCCAGCCCCCCGCGGCCGGTGGGACCCCCTGGCAGGGCTTTGGGGGGGTGGCAGAGGGCTCGCTGGGCAGGTACCCGGGGGCGGGGGTCATGCCGGGAGCCCT
>NW_009225650.1:0-230 GCF_000690835.1 Fulmarus glacialis
CTGCGGAAAAGCAGCGTTTTGCCCCCAAAAAATCACCCCTCGCCCATCTTTGGTGGTGGAAAAATGGTATTTTGGGGCTTTTGGGGTTTTTTTTTTTGGCTCCTTCCCGCCGGAGGACGTAGAGGAGAGCGGCCAAGAGGAGGAGGACGAAGACGACACCGGCGACGGAGCCGCTGATGACGGCGGCAGATGCCATGGCCTCGGGGCCTGCGGGGCCGATTCAGGGAGGT
>NW_009225651.1:0-1737 GCF_000690835.1 Fulmarus glacialis
TCTATGATTCTATGATTCTATGACATGCTGGGTCTGGCCACAGTGCCCTGGCAAAGCCTAAGCTACTCAATGACATGATGGGAAAGAGCAACACCAGCAAAGAGAGGCAGGTCCAAAATCTATGTAAGAGGCACCATCAGGCTGCGTGCCTGTTCTTATGTGAATGAGGTGCACTGAAACCCTAACGATACACACATGGTCCCATCCCATTTTATCCTTTTCTTCAGGTCCTTTTTATCTGCCGTGCATCTGTGTTTGACAAGAAACTTGCCTTTGCAAAAACTCTGCGGAGCTTGTTCACCCAAGGTCTGCTGCATTAACCACAGGCAAGGTCCATGCAGGTTCCGTCAGCTTTCGTCTCCCCTCAAAATACAGCAGATATACCCAAAGACTTTGGAGATGGGGCATGGGTCTGAAGCCTGTCCTGGTTTCTCCTGGGATAGAGTTAAATTTCTTCCTAGTGCTGTGTTTGGATTTAGTATGAGAAGAACATTGATAACACACTGATGTTTTCAGTTGTTGCTAAGTAGTGTGTTTGCACTAGTCAAGGACTTTTCAGCTTCCCATACTCTGCCAGGTGCACAAGAGGCTGGGAGGGAGCATGGCCAGGACAGCTGGCCCAGCTGGCCAATGGGGTATTCCATACCATGTGGTGTCATGGTCAATATATGAATGGGAGGTGTGGTCCAAGAAATAGCAATCGCTGTTTGGGCATTTTGTATATTCTATCATTCTTGTTTTTGCTGTTGTTATTATTATTATTATCACTATTTCCCCTTCCTTTTTTGTTCTATTAAACTGTCTTTATCTCAATCCACGAATTTAATTTTTTTTTCCAATTCTCTCTCCTATCCCACTGCGGAGGGCGGGGGGAGTGAGCGAGCGGCTGTGTGGTGTTTGGCTGCCTGCTGGGTTAAACTGCACAAGCCTTTTCCCTGAAGGGGATGCTACTGATCAGTAATCATATTGCTATCAAGCCCCCAAAAAGGAGTTGTGCTTTAAACAGCAGTTCCAACCAAAATACTATTTATCATTTCAAATATATTTGCTTGCTTATTCCCTTCTATTTCTATAAAAAGGAGGGGGGGAGGGGAAGTACAGGTAAGTTAGGTTCCACAAACTGCATTAAGGAGTTTTCTTTTCACTGTATTAATGAGATAAATGCAGTACTAATCTTCATACTGCTATTAAAGCTTAAGCTCCTGTCAATATCGATTTTTCCATTCACTCTATCATCTGTGTTGAAAGGAATCCATCATGTTAGAGGAATGCAAAATGGTGATGCGTGTGGGAAAAAACCCATCTATACCTTGTCTAATGAACTGAAAATAAACAAGGAGAAGCTTTATTAATACATAATTTAGTTCAAATCCTCAGAGCCTGCAATTTTTTTTTTTTTTTTTCCCAAACAGTAGCTGGGACAAAATTTCTTCAAGGTACTTATTTTGCAGTGGCGTAAGCCCATATCAATGCCTGACATGGTTTCAATACTCTGTCTCCAAAAGCTTAAAACAAAGTTGCTCAAGATATCTTGTGGCCATATCTCATGGAGTACAAATAGTTACCCGAGTTCAGTTCACATATTCTCCTGCCAACTCATTCACTTATCTGATCCACAGTATTGATAACAGGCTTCAGTCAAACACAAGCAAAGTCTATTATGGTTTTCCTAGACATTACCTGCCTTCCATCAGTACCAAGCAAAGGCAGAACTAATATCATAGCCAAATTATTTTA
>NW_009225652.1:0-963 GCF_000690835.1 Fulmarus glacialis
CCCCGTCCCTGCTGCTGCCGGACCAGGTAGGACCCTGGGCCGTGGTTCCCTGCCTGCCAGCCGCCCTGATGCCACAGGGATGGGCTTCCCAACGCCACTGTCAGCATCACCGTGGCGTGGGGTGCTGCCCTCCTGGATCCAGCCCAGCTCCCAAGCACTGTAATGCAGCAGGGCCGATGCTGAGCCACCACTGTGGGTGTGAACCTGCCCCCCCAGCCCCAGAGGGATCCCCATCTCCTCCTGGCATCAAGCTCTCCCTGGCCACTGGGCTCCACAGCCCCCCGGGGACCTTCCAGTTTAACCCCAGCTCTGGCAGCCGTCCCTCCCAGCTTCGGGGCGAGGCAGGGCTTTATCCAGGTAACGAGGGGGAACCCAAGACCCCCCCCTCCCCATCTCTGCGTAATCGATACTGTTTCTTGCCAAATAAAGTCTGTTCCTTTTCTCCCAGCAACACATTCCCTGTGGTCCTCTGCTGCTGTTTAAAGCCAAATGCCTTTTGCTGGCCTTTGCCGTGCACCTTTAGTGTTTTATGGAGCAGCCAGCACCCACCTGCACTCCTGGGCCCCTTGGCCAGGTGGCCAAAAAAACCAAACCCTCATAGGATGTGATGAGCCTTAAAGCCGGCTGGGTATCCCCGCTGTGGGCAAAGCTGGTTTTACGTCCACTCGGTGCCGCTGGCAGCCTCCCGAGCCCCCGGCCGGCGCTCAATGGCCTGTCAGTGATCAGTGCCACAACCCACCAGGTCCTGCGGGCAAACCACCTCATCTGCTCCCCCAGTCGCTCTGGGGGGCTCATGCTGACGTCCCCCCTTGTCACACAGCTGTGTCACGCATATGGCCAGGGAGCTGTGCGATCG
This sequence comes from Fulmarus glacialis, assembly GCF_000690835.1. Taxonomy (NCBI): domain Eukaryota; kingdom Metazoa; phylum Chordata; class Aves; order Procellariiformes; family Procellariidae; genus Fulmarus; species Fulmarus glacialis. Next base: position 857 of record NW_009225652.1, read on the forward strand.
GGGGGTCTGCCATGCCCAGTCACCTGTGTGGCATCATCCCAGAGCAGGTGGGATGCACAGTTCTGGTGCACAGTGGGTGCCAGACCCCATGTCTCATGGGAGCTGCA
>NW_009225652.1:1161-1617 GCF_000690835.1 Fulmarus glacialis
GGTGCCGTGCCCCCCCCCCCCCCCGCGCCCCCCCCAGCCGGTGGCCCAGGCAGCCGACGTGTCCCGGCTGCAGGATGTGGAAGAGGACAAAGGCGGTGGGGGCTGAGCCAGCACAGCCCCTCCGGCACGGGGTTATTGCGGAGGGACTCCAGGTCTGGTCTGCTCGGAGCCACGGGAAGCAACGGAGGAGCCGCTGCTGTCACGTGGGGTTGGGGCACTGGCCACGGCACCCCTCCACCAGCCCCCGGGGCCGCCTGTGCCAGTCCAGAGGAGACCCAGGGAGCGATGTGGCTGCAAGCAGCCAGGACTGTTGCCAACCCGCAGAGGTGTTCGTGGGCCACAGTGGGTGCAGCCACCATGGGGAGGGGGTATGGCCCCTGCCCGCCTGGAACCCCAGAGCTGCATAGACTTCCCAGCTGCCATGGTGGGTGCTCATGGGACCCATTCCTGGGGGGT
>NW_009225652.1:1680-2123 GCF_000690835.1 Fulmarus glacialis
GCCTGCAATGCTGGCACTGGGTGCAGCGTGTGCTGGGATGTGGGCAAGCATGGTCCCAGGAGACCCCACAGCCACTCGGATGCTCACAGCAAGGGGCCAGGCATGCGTTCCCCTTCCGCTATGGAAAACCCTGGTGTTGAGTCTCCCCAGCCCCAGCTACCATTTCCTGTGATGCTGCAAGGGGGTCCCCATGTCCTGCACCCCAGGAACCGGGGCGCAGCAGTTGGTGGCCTCGTCTCCCCATGGTGAGCTGGCACCCCTCCCTGGCAGCTCCGCGGCGCCTGGTGCACCTACAGGTGCCCTGCCGTCCGCTCCTTTCTTTGCACCCCGGATTTGGAGCCTTTTTCCAGCTTCTTCCCCCAGCCAGGACCTGACTATTAACAGCAGCAGCGGAGGCTGGGACACCCCTGAATCCCTGTTTCTGAAGAGGTGGCCAAAATCCC
>NW_009225653.1:0-835 GCF_000690835.1 Fulmarus glacialis
CACCTCTGTCAAGCATGGGAAGCCCAAGAAGCAGAAGCTGGAGGGCAAAGGGGGCCATGGGACCGGGCCTGGCCCTGGCCGGCCCAAGTCCAAGAACCTGCAGCCTAAGATCCAGGAATATGAATTCCAGGATGATCCCATTGACGTGCCCCGCATCCCCAAAAACGATGCTCCAAACAGGTGCGTGGGTGTTGGGGGGTGTTGGGATCATCTGTCTCCTTCCTTGCAGCACCCAGCGCGAAGGCTGCCTCCAGCCTGAGGGAAGAGGCCCCCAGGGGGAGGGGTGTGTGTGTCAGCTTCCGTGGGGTCCCCAGCAGCTTCCCCTCACAGTTCATCCGTCCTTGCAGGTTCTGGGCATCGGTGGAGCCGTACTGTGCCGATCTCACCAACGAGGAGGTCAGAGTGCTGGAGGAGCTGCTCAAGCCGCCGGAGGATGAGGCTGAGCATTACAAGGTGAAAAACTCCCGAGCCCACCCAGTGCCTCCCTCGCACATCCCCTACCCTCTCTCCCCGTTCCCTCCTGGCCCTTGGCTGCTCCGTCCCCTCCCGCGCCTCACATTCCCACCTGGGGATGATGATGCCATGGCGCTGGCAAGGCGGGAGTCGACGCGGTGGTCTCCAGGAGCTGTGCCGAGCCCTGCTCTCGCAGATCCCGCCCCTGGGGAAGCATTACTCCCAGCGCTGGGCCCAGGAGGACCTGCTAGAGGAGCAGAAAGACGGAGCCCGGGCAGCGGCTGCTGCTGACAAGAAGAAAGGCGTCCTGGGGCCGCTGACCGAGCTGGACACCAAAGGTGCCTCCATCCCCACCCACCTTTGCCTGGTGTAAAGGGCCCGG
>NW_009225654.1:0-16492 GCF_000690835.1 Fulmarus glacialis
AAAGGGCCAGGGAGAGGCCGAAGTGGGTTTTCTCCTTCAAGCCAGCTGGCACCGTTGCGGTGCTGGGGAGGAAGCAGAGGAGGAACTGCCTGCCTCTTTAACAGGGCTGGGGAGCCGGCTGGGCTCTCTTGCAGGAAACCTGTCAGGCTAAGGGAGGGGGCAAGGTTAAAATCGTACCCCTTGCGGCTCGACCCTTCCGTGTGTCCTGCTGTCTGGAGAAGAGCTCTGGCTGCGAGCAGGGCTGTGTCACTGACCTAGTTTTGGCTGGGTACAGGGAGCGAGGTGGGAGGTCCTCCCTTCCCCTCCTGGCTAGAGGGGAAGTCATTTCAGGGATGTCTCCTTGTGTTTCCTGGAATAGTCTGGGATTTCTCTCCCACCCGGCCCCCTTGCAAACGCTGTGTGTTCTCCTTGTGTGACGTGGTCTGGGAATTTCATAATATGCCTTGGGACAATGCCTCATTTTCAGGAAGGCTTGAAACTGAACCAGTGGACAAGAACAAAGTGCAAAACGAGGCTCGCGGGGCTCATTTTCCTACTTCCACCTTGGGATTTTTCCCCTTTACCAAGTCTCTTGGGGCTGCTCTTTTCAGTTAGATCGAAGCTGTGTATCTCGCATTGCATTCTTGGTGGCAGAACACCCCGGGCCCAGTTCCTATTGATCCAGATAAGCCAGGCGCGTGCAGTCCTCCCTGGCAGATGGAGAGGGCTGGCTGGCGTGTGGCGCCGGAGTTGAGACCGAGCATTTCTGCAAACTTTCTTGCTTTGTGACCTTGCGCAAACTGTGCTGCTACTCTGGTTTTTAAACACAGAAGGAAACGAAGGTGCTGCATCCTTCCAGGTATTCCGCAAGCCTCTGTGTGAGTGAGTGCCATGGGGCCTTCTGCTGAGGCTGGTGCTGGAGCAAGGAGGGTTTTGTTACAGAAACACCAGGCAGCTAATCTGTATGTAGAGGTGGTTGGTCAGAGAGTATCAGTTATGTTAAATGATAGTTCTCAAACTGCAATGCTGAGAGGCAAAAACCTGTTCATAAAAATAAACCGGCTGCAAAATGGAGTTAAGCTTTTTCCGGCTGATCATGCAAGTTAGTGCGATACCACGAAGTTAAACCCAGTGCCCTTGGAAGATTGCAGCGCAAGCTGTGGGAAGTGCTGCAAGAACTGAGTTTCTCTGGTGCCTCTTTTACGGCCCTCCGAGAGCGCTTGAGCTGTGCCGAAGTGTGCGCGGGCAGCAGCGAGAGCCGTTCAGTCTGTGCTGAAGCCTCTCCTGGCAGTGGTTCTTCCTTGTCACTAATTAATAGCAAAAGGAGCGGAGGATGCTTAAAAACCATTCTGAAAACTTGTCGGAGCTCATTAAACTTTTACGTTCTTCCTCTTAGCGTAAGAGGTTAATGGAGGATTTGGAGACCGAGGGGAAGGGGAAGTAAGCCACCTCAAGATTGCTAAAATTCCTGCTAATCTCCCGTTGCAGCTGGTTAACCTACCGCAGGGCGGTCAGGAGCTACTTGCTTCTTCCCCCCTGCCTCCCCATCGACCCGCTCCTCTCCTGGTGCTGAGCCACTCCATTAGCCACTGGAAAATGCTGAAGCAGCAGCGCTCCGGTAAATGGAGAGGAGCTTTGACATTGCTGCACGTGACCATCCCTGCTCCTTTTGAAGGATGACTTGAGGGCAGGGATGAGGGGACCCGCCGACGCACCGAATCTGCTCAGGAGGACGCGTGCCTGGGGGTCTTGGGGATCCGCCCGAGTTGCTGTACTGCCACGAGGAAAGGAGCCCCCCGAACTCTGTGGCTAATAGGTCTGGAGAGTGGATCCTTGCCCTGCCTGCCCCTTTCCTCCTGCCTCTGCGCAGGCTGGAGACCTGGATGGTGCCAATCTCGGCATGTGGGGAAGGTTGTGTCCGTGGGCTTCCTCTTCCAGGAGTACTTACTTCGGTTTGGGGGAAGAGCTGGGAGACTCAAAGTGCAACCTCGGCTCTGCGGGGACCTCAGTGGGACAGCGAGGAGCCCTGGCTTAACGCTGGTGATAAGGTTCTGTCATTGCGGCAGCGTGTCCGCGATAATGGGAGCGTGCAGATAGGCTTGGCGCCTCACCGCTCCCTTTATCTGCGACGCTGATTTTGTGTGCCTCTCTGGCTGCTTCATGGCTCATCTGGCCCGTCAGCAGGGACCCCGAGGAGTGAGGTGGGGCGGGCTGAGCTCTTTTCCCTGGCTGGTGTCACTCCTTCCCCTCTCTGCAGTCGAAGGCTTGCAGAAGAGCCAAGCGTACCCCGGGAGGGAGAGAGGAGGGCTGCGCTGGGAGCCTGTGCAGAAGGAGGTTGCAAAGTGGTCCCCAGGGCCAGCATGTGCTGTAGCAACACTGTGGGGTGCTGTGCGTCGTGACGGTCGGCGAGAAGAGCCCGCTGCCAAATCCCTCCGGGCTCTGCCACGGCTCCGGGGTGCAGGGACGGCAGGAGCAGTTACTGATGGCCTCTAGCCCTTCCAGGGCCAGGGGAGGCGAGCTGCTGCTCTTATGAATAGCAAAGCCTAAATGCATCTTTCAAACGGGGTGGGCAAGGAGGCTCTGACCTTTGTGGTGGTGCTTGTCCCCCCCCCTCTGAGGGGACAGCAGCTCCCTGGGTAAGTGTATCCCGTTTCCTGACAGGGATTTTCCCAGATGTGTCTGCCATCCACACAAGCAACATAACTGCTCTGGGATTTCCCTGTTTGCCCAGGGTTTCTGAGATCCACTTCCTGGCCTACACTGGTGGAAGATGACAAAATATCTTTTGCAACGTTGGAGTTTGCTTGTAGCGTTCGACCTTTTCCCCTGTAGCTTCGTGACCATTAGCTCTTCTCGGTAAAGCCAAGGCTAGTGGGAAGAAGGGAGAAAAAGGAGACGTGTGGTTTAATGCTGCATGTCTCCAGCTTTGTGTGGTTCTCTTAGTATCACTCGTGTTATTCATCTTCATCAGAGTATCTCGGGGAGTTTACAGAGGCTGTAAGTAGCTTAAAGTTTATCTGGAAAACCCCCTCGTCACCCAAAGCCCTGGAGTGTTTGAAGCTCCAATAAATCCATATTTCCCTGTCTGCTGGCTAACCCAAGGAAATGCCTAATTCATCCTTCTGTGCAGAGCCATCAGGAATGTCGCAGGCTTTCCGTGCACTGACAAAACGAGCTGTTTGTCCTGGATGCTGGCAGCAGCAAGGTCGGGAAGTCTCCTTTGCCAAGTGAGCTGCTTCGTTCTCAGCAGTGCCTTCTCCAGAGCAGGAGGGCCCAGCCTGGGGGAGATGGGTGTCTGTCGCATAGAGGGCAGCCAGGGTGCTGAGTTAGGTCCTCCTCCAGGCAGGGTTAGAGAGTGAAACAAGCTGGAAGCGCTCTTTGATCCGGCTCTGGAGTAAGGGATGTGAAATAGGGATCACTCGTTGGAAGGTGAGCTGAAGGTGTGTGTGAACCCCTGCGTCGCACAGCCCCGGTCTCTGCCAGCGGGGGAAGAGGCAGGTCTGTGGTGTACCCTTGCTGTGCTCCGACAGCTTCGAGTCCTGAGCCTTTTCTTGCCGGTGCTTGGTGATCCTCACTCCTGAGCTATTTCTGCCGTTGCAATCTCTACACCAAAACCAGAAGGCTTAATTCTAGCTGGCTAGTCAGTGAGCTGCTGGAGGGAGTCCACTTTCAGCCCTGACTTTCCTGCCACCAATTTTTCAACATGTAGGCACTATACGTGCTTCCCTCCTCTCCTCTTCAGGGGCTTGGCCAGGGGAAGGGCACCCCAAGGTCTGCAGGAACTTGCCATTGTGAATCTATTTTTGCCAGTGGAAATTTCCAAAGGAGACCGTCCTCAAACCATGTTTTTGTGGGTTTGGTGCTGGTGATTGCCTGGCAGCCGGGTTGGACACCCGCAGCATTGCCAGGCCTGCAGATTGTGCAGGTATGGTCCTGATGACTCCCTAGCCCGGAGGTATTCAGCCGTTGGACTCTCCGGGTCTGGAGGGCTTGCTCTTCCACTTCTGCCTTCTCCGAGCTGGCCGCAGGTCAGCATACGCCTGGGGCCAGAGGAAGAGGCAGCAGCTACCTTGGAAGAACGAAGCACCGAATACCAGAAGATGGGAGACTTGAAGGCAGCTTTAATGCATACCAGACCCGCAGCCTGGAGATGAAGTTTAAGTGTGTCAACGTTGGCGTTGTGCGTGAGGCGGCGGCCGTTATCTTCAGTTTCCGCAGCGAGAGCTAGCACAGGCTTTCACTGCGCTGCCTTGCCACTCCAGTGCCCTCTGAAATCTCTCGGCCGCCTTGCCCGGGGGCAAGGCACTAATTGCTGTGTGAGCTAACTGGCTTGGCTGGGCTCACTCCTCTCTAAACCTGTGCATAAATCAGCACAGGGGAGCTGGGCACCCTCTCCCCTTCTGCACCCACGTACGCTCCAGAGATGAGAACGATGCTCTCATGCTCCTTGGGCTGACCCACTTCCCAGCCAGGGTTGTCTTCCTGGCCCGTGATATAAGTTTATCCCATGCTGGTTTGTTTTGCTGAGATGTTTGTTCCGGAATAACCATAAAGGCTTCTCTTATTTATTAATGTGCTATTAGGCCTCCTTTCCTCTCCCTCCCTCCCTCCCTCCCTCTCTCTCTCTTTCACTGGCCAGAGGATCAATCAGATGCAGACATCTTTGGTGGAGGAGCAGTACCAGGGCTGGCACCCGGCCAAGGGAACCGTGGAGAGTCATGGGAAAATGCTGCTAAACGCCGAAAATTAATTTCAAGAGAAACGCAGGGAGGGAGAAAAATCCACTTTGGAGGGAAAAAAAAAAAAAAGGAAAAAAAAAAGCTTTTTTTCCTCCAATGTAATCTCCCGTGTGACAAATCAGACAGGCAGCAAAGAGCTCTTTGTCTGAATGAATTCCCTCTGCAGGAACTGGTCCCATGGCACCCTGGCCGGCCGGTGGGCAACCATGAGGCGTGTCTCGTTGCCACCACTGCTACTGGTATGCTGGAACCCCAGACGTACCAAATACATGGGTTTGAGTAAATGTGACCTGGCTTTTTCCTGGTTCCCTTGAAAACTGAAATTGTAAGGGCTCATGAGTGACTTACACGAGTGGCCGAGTGATGCTGTAAAGCAGCAGGCCCTGATGCAGAGCATTTTACCGACCTGCTCTGATGTGGCTGTGCATTGGGGTACAACAAGCCTCTCGCTATAGAAACAGACCCATTTTTTATTTCAGATAGAGCAGGAGCGGTTGAAGTTGGGCCTTAGAGGTCTCACCGGCACCGGTCCCACCAGACAGCTTTCAAATGCGGGCAAACCTGTTGGGGGCTTGGCTCTCCCCCCAGGGATGCTCCCGCTGTCCCTTGCGGGTGCTCCTTGGCTGAATGCTTTTGCTCGGTGCTTTCTGGTGGGAGGCCGTTGGGAGGTGCAGCTGCAGGAAGCTCTGCTGGCCTGGGGCCTCTTCTCGTGCCGCTCCACAGCGTTTCCCGTGGGCAGAGCCCAGCTGCTGGTGGGTTTCCTGCGCTGCCGGGTGCAGGCAGGGGAGGGGAGTGCCTGCGGCGGGGGACAGGGGCTGCTATTCTCGTGGTGTGGTTTAGCTTTCCAGCCTTCTGTGGGTCCCGCACAGCCCGGGGTTTGAGGAGGGTGGTGGGGAGAGCTGGGGAGCTGGCAGGCAGGTCCGTGTGGCTGGTCTCTGTGCTGCCGGCATGGGGCTTGGTCCATCAGTGCTCCCTGCTGTGGTCCCCGTGCCTGCGCGCTGCTGGGTTTGTGCCGCATGCGGCTGGCTGAGCTTGAGCAGATGCATTGCTCAGCGCTGGCGTCGTCCTTCCCCAGGCCCCGATGGCGGGTCTATGGGCAGCTGGAGGTGTTTGGTACAAGGTGTATTGCTGGTCTCTGTGCTGCCGGCATGGGGCTTGGTCCATCAGTGCTCCCTGCTGTGGTCCCCGTGCCTGCGCGCTGCTGGGTTTGTGCCGCATGCGGCTGGCTGAGCTTGAGCAGATGCATTGCTCAGCGCTGGCGTCGTCCTTCCCCAGGCCCCGATGGCGGGTCTATGGGCAGCTGGAGGTGTTTGGTACAAGGTGTATTTTGCCGGCGGGGATCATGCCTCGCTGTTGGAGAGGCTGCAGTGCACCTCTGAGGTGGAGCTGACTCCTCTCTCCCTTCCTTCCCCACGGAGCTGAGCTGCGCTGGCCAGTGTCGGCAGGAGGGGGACAGCTGCGGTGTCGTGCCGCTTGGGAGGGTGTGGGATGAATTAGCTCAGGAAATTCCTGGTGCTCTGTGCTCGTGCAGCTGCGGGCCTCCCATCAGCCTCACGGAAACGAGACCATGCGCCTTGTGCAACGGTCTTGTGGTGCTTTGTAGAGGAGCAGAGAGATGCAGTGGAAATATCTACCCTTTTGCTAGTTTTAGCAACGCTAGCAGAAATTTCCCAGGGCTGTATATTCCCAGCGAGCACCCTTGGCTCGTTGAGGCTATGTTGGGTTATGGCCATGGTTCCTGAGAGACTGTCACCTTCCAAGCATAGAAATGGGGCTGGGATGGGCCCTGGCAAGGAGGCACAACGGCATGGATGAAGAATTGAACTGAAAGCCACTCAGAGCTGTTTCCTGGCCCTAGCAGGCAGGACGGCGTGACAACAGCGGGTATTTTTAGAGGCCAGCTGCCTGCAACGCAAGAGAAGGAAAGCAGCAGTCAGGCAGGAGAACTGAGTGATGCTCCCCCCATCCCACATCCCTGCTCAGCTTTTTGTTTCTTCCTGGGCTGGGGCTGCTGGTGTTAAGGAGTTTCCATGGCTCTTCGCCTGTTGCTGCCTTGAAAGGCGGCTGGCTTCGTTCTCCCCTCGGCTTTCGCCATGGCTGCGTGTTTCTCTCATCACGACTCAGCAGCCCGAGGGTGGTGTCGGGGGCTCCCCTCCTGCGCATCGCAGATGATTGCATTACAGCTTGGTGTGGTGGGCGTTTTGGGGATTGTTTTTTGGAGAAGTCTTTGTTGCCAGCAAGGGAAAACCCGTGGTTTCTCCTGCAGCAGGGGTAATTGCAGTAATTCATTTGGGAGCTCTCGCTACAAGGCGATGGAGACGCATTTCATCGGAAGCGCTGCAGGGGAATTAGATCCACCTTTCAATCCATCCATCCAAGGCCTGTGCATCTGTAGCCGGGGAGAATGGCGGAAAAGGGGGGCATCGGCTCTAGCCAGATGGCTTAAATTACCATCTGCAGGGAGGTCGAGTCAGTATGGGTTGAGGTTGGTTTTGGGGCCAGCCTTCTGTTGAGCTGGTGCTGAGTGGGACAGGGTGAGGCTGAGCACCCTGCCTGAGCTGCCTCGGCATTTCGGGTTATCCCTACCCAGATCTTGCTGCTTTGAAGCTATTGTCCATCCGCTAATTTATTGCAACGTTGATTTCATAGCCCTTGAAGTCAGCTATTTGCCTGGATCTTACCATTCCGAGGGTGGCTATAGATGCCTTTGATTTGTTTTTGCTCCCCATAGACAGGTATGAAGCAGATAGCACTCTGCAGCCGGTCCTGGGCGGTGTCCCGGGTGAGTGTTTCACGGGGGTACTCTGCTTCCCAAGGCCCTGCCCAGCTCTGGAGGTGCGGGTACTCTGTGCTCCTCTGGGTGTTGCCTTGGTGGTTTTCCTTTCTCCTGGGAAAGAGAGAGCTTGAAATCCCACAGCTGGGATTTTCATCGTCTGCAGCCTCACTATCTCCCTCCTGCTCGCAGTGGCTGCTGGCCACGAGACAGCTCAGCCCTTCCCGTGTTCGAGGGTGGCACGTGTTGAAGTGAAGGGGAGGCAGGAGCAGAGAAGGTGGGACAGCCAGGCAGGGTTGTTCCTGCCTGTAGCACAGTGTGCAGCCCCTCCTGCCTCCGCTAGCAGGATCTAGCGTGGGCAGACCCTGCCGCTTGCCGAGGGGTTCATTCCTCTGAGACGTCGTGCTTTGTGTTTCAGAGGTTTGGCTCCTGGAGGTGCAGAAAGCTGGCTCTGTCTGCCATCCGCCTCCATGCTGCAAAGGCAGCCAGGAAGAGCACGGGGCAGGGCTGCTCTGGAACGAGAGCAAGTTGTGTGGTGTGGCCCCATCCCCGACACCGGGCTATCTCCCAAATCCCCAGCTTCTGGCCAGAGAAGGGGAGCTCATGCTGTCTGGCTGGGCAGCTCGGTGCTGTTGAGCATCCCTCCCCACCTGCACCATGCACAGCAGAGGTGTGTGATCATCCTGCAGGTCTGCACCCCACTTTTTCCCTTCCTGCTGTCCTGGTAGCCTGGGGCATTCACCAGGCATCCCTCGGCAGTCACAGACCCTCCTGGGGAGCAGGGAGATGCTCTCTGCCATGCATTTCTTCCTACCGTGCAAGGAGCTGGGGGCAGGTGAGGTTAGGGCTTGCTCTGCGGTGTGCTCCTCCCTAGGATTTTTTTCCAATGGTGTCTTTCTTCCTGCAGAAACAACCAGTGTTAACTGGTCGTAAGCATTTCACAGCCATGTGGGCATAGCTCCATGTGCCTTTCGTGCTCTGTTTGCTGCCCGCTACGTAAAAATTGCCCTTTCTCTACCCTGAAAAGCAGTGTTCCGTCCTTCCCACACACCCCGGGGCTGGGGGGCTCGTACCCCCAGTAACTCCTGCCACCTGCTCAGGGTGTCCCGTGGTCCAGGCACGAAGTGCCATGGGAGACCCTCCACCACTCTGTGCGGTGCTGCTGTGGGATGCCTGGGGAGGAGGCATGCCAGGAGCCGGATGGAATTGCTTCCTGGCCGGAGCGGGTACATGGATGAGATCAGTGCTGGGCATCACAAAGCCGGGGCATGTCATCTTGTGTCTCTGGAGTGTCCCTTCATCCTCCCAGTGAGATCAGCTGAGGGGTGACAGAGCTTCAGCAGCATCAAGGCAGGAGTTTTCTGCTTTGGAAAAACCCGGGGGTCAGGAGGGAGGTAGCCAGGGAGCTGCCACTTCACCCCACGGGGTTGGATCTGCTTCTGTTTGGGAGTGGCTCAGGTCAGGCTTTTGCGCTTAAGCTTTTCTGAAAGCGGGTGTTCCTCTGGCAGCTCGGCAGCGGCTGGTGCCCGGCGGTGGGGACTCCGTGGGTGCCTCCCCAACGGATGGCTTAGTCAGAAGTGACTCACCCTGCCGGTCCCCGCATGACGTTGTCTCGCTGCTCTCTCCCAGCCCCTGCCGAGCTGAAACGTCCGTCTCTCTCCCTTTCTCCTCCGATTTCCGAGTCTCTGCGTCCCATTGTGCTGCCAGAGGATCCCCTGCACTCCTTCATTTCGGCACCTGGGACCCCTCCGTTGCCCTGTTGGCTCTGTGCTTCTGCAGATGATTGCTGCCCGCAGCAGGGCTTGTGGTTGGGCTTCCTTCTTCACATGAGAAATATTCGGGATGAAAAAAGCAGGCATGCAGGTAAACCCTTTGGAAATTCCCAGGCGTGCCTGCAGGATCCCTCTCCTCTCTGGGCAGTGAATTTGAAACCCCGAGCATCCCTTGAGAGGTGGGGAGACAGCTCTGGGGCATCCCTGCAGCTCTTCTGCATAATGGGATGGCTCCAGGCTGGTTTTGTGACTAGCAGGAGCCCTGAATGAGCTTGTAACTCAGTAGACTCAAGCCCTACAGCCCAACGGCAGGAGTCTAAGGTGTTAATGCCTTTGCTGGGCTGTCGCCCAGGACCCCTCTGCTTAACTTTGCTGTTCTCTGGGATGCTAAAATTAGCTTTGGGCTACAAAAATTAGGAAGCCTGTTCCCAGCATCTGGGGGAGTGTTTCTGCAGTAAACTAGGACTAGCTGGAAGGCAGGGTGACCCAGGAGGTTGCCTTTCTCATCCAGGTCTGGGGAACTGATCCTGCAGCATAGCCTGGGCTGTAGGAGGGAAATGCTCTCTACCTGTAGCATAGGTACTTTTGTTCAAAAATTGCAGTTGCAGCCATGAAAGGGGCAATGCTCAAACAGCAACAAGGCAGGGGGGATGCTTGGGGTGCAGAGGCTGTTTGCATGTCTTTCCCGAGGATGTGTGTGCAAGGAGGGTGGCTCTGGACATCCTGTGACCATATAGCCAGGCCTCTTCGCCCTCCCGCTTCTTGGTGTCCGTGGGCCATGCTGGAGGTGTCTTGTACGGCTTTGGTGTGTCTGTCTGCTGAGGCTTGATGGCTTTAGGTGTTCTGAAGCAAATGTCCTTGTGGGGGTTCCCCCTCTCATGTCTCCTGCCCCTTCCCAACTCTCCGGCTTCCCTCAGATCTGTATTGCAATCTGTTCTGCTTCTTCCCATCCTCCCCCACCGCCCCCGTAAGAAACCAGCTGGCTAAAAAAAAAAAAAAAAATCTCTCTGCCTCCTGGCTTGCAGCAAGCCAGCCCTGGGCTGCTGCAACGTGATGCCACCCAGCCCCTCTGGCATCCCTCTGGCCCTAGTGGCTTCCCCATGTCGCATCCAGAGCACCAATGCCTTTTCCTTGCTGCTGCATCTCCTCTTCGCAGCTTGAGTTGGGTGGGAGCGGGCAGAGGCATCTCCAAAACCCGCTGCCTTGAGCATTACAGCAGTGCTGGCCTTGGCCAGCTTCGTGGTCCATGGCATGTTCCTGCCACTCTTGACTGGTATGGGGCTGACCTGACAGCAAACACCTACAGCGTGGGGGCTTTGCCAGGAGGGACAGCTTTTCTTAGACGTTGCACAGGAGTGGCTTCTTTTTGGGGTGCTGCTTCACATTACAAAAGCTTATTTTCTCCCAGCTCAGCCCGCCGAACTGACTTGATCAGCAAGGAAATGGTGGGATGGGATGGGATGGGGAAGGAGCAGGAGGCCCCCTTTGCTGAGGCAGCAACCTGCACCGTTGGGTTTCTCACCAAGCGCTGCCATCCAGGGATGTTCTGGCCCAGCCCCATCCCTGCTGCCTGGCTCGTCGTCTGGGGCTGGCCTGCTGGAGTCCCCCAGTCCTGCCTCCCTTCTGTCCCCAGGAAGGTGGGATGTCTTGTTTCCACCCTGGACCCGTCCTTTATGCTTTCCCCACCTCCCTGCAGCCTTGAATCGGGAGGAAGGACTCTCATATGGCCCTTTTTCGGAGCCGGTAAATGAGGCCGCTTAAGTGCTTTACTCCTTCCTGCCTACGTGTCCGTGCTCGTGTCAACCCTTGTGCTGCACAATAGCCGAGCACCGTCACGGCGTTCACCCGGCGCCTTGTGTCCTGCCAGGGCAGCAGGCAGCGGGGCTCTGTCAGGCTCCATCTGCCCGTGCAGCTGATGCTGTTTCCTTCTGCAAGGGAAAGGGGGTTCGGGCCTGATCCTGCTGGGCGCCCTGGCCTCCAGGCACTTGATGCAAATGCTTTGCTGGCAGAGGGAGCATGGTCCTTGGTGGGACGGGTGCGAGCTGCCTCCTGGCCCCGGTGCAAGGCGGTATCACCGATTGCATCGCTCAGAGGCCAGTAGAGCATCACTTCCATGGTGGGTGATTCTCTCAGAAGAGGACACCTGTGGAAGTCCTCAGCTACCAGGTCCCCGTGGTGCCCAAGTGCTGGAGATGTGCTCTGTGCACCCCATATGCCATCTCCAATGTGCTGTCCTGCGACTGTTGCTTTCAAACAACAAGACTGCTTTAAGCCAGTAGGGAATTTATTTTCCAGGAGACAATAGGTCTGAATATCTTGGCTCTGCAGGTTTCCTTCGCTCGGCTGGCAAGGAGGACAACTCCTCCATGATCCCTTCCCTCCTGGGGCTGCACTGGAGCCCACAAGGGGTGATGGAAGTGGAGGACGTGGTGTCCTTTCTCCTTACCCAACCCCACAGGTTTCTGCTTCAGACTGACCGACTGGGCCCATATACGTGGTCTTTCAGTCTTGCCCTCCGCTTCAGTCACTAGTGTTATGGTTTTTTAAAGACAATCCATCTCTTCCAGCTTCACCTGGTGCTGGTTCAGCTGGCAATGTTGGGGAAGCTGTGGGAGGAGGTGGGATGCTCAGGGTTTGCTCAGCAAGGGGGAGGCACCAGGACTCTGCTTCAGCTGCATGCTTGGACCAAATATTCCCTGCATTTATTTTGTGCTCGGCCACATCCTCACCTGGTGTAAGCCAGCTCCCTTGGCTGGAGGCCCAGGATGCTCTCTGGAGACATGGAGATGGGCTGTGCAGCTGAGGTTTCCAGACCTTCCGTGGACATCAGGCAGCCTGGGGCTTACCCCTGAGCTCCCTGGTGCTCAAGGTGTCCCGTGGGGTGGCTGGGCACCGGGGAAGGGACCCCTCCTGGGGCGGGTGTGTTTTGGGGCGTTTGTGTAGCCACTCCTGTCCACAGAGCTCCTGGTTTTTCCTGCTGCGGTAGCAGGATCCTGGGCAGCTGGGGATCCCTTCGGTGAACGCTACTTGCTATGGGGTGGGTTGTTGGGGTTGCACCCACTTGCATGCGCCTGGACTGCTGCTTCCCCCTGCCTTCAGGGCACCTCATCCCCCACCGGCGTCTTCCTCCTGTCACTGGAGGTGCTGCACAGTGGTGAAGCTGCTGCTGCCCACGTTTCGACCATCTGCTAGCAGTACAGCCAGGGTCTCCTACCGCTGGGACGATGCTGTATCTCCTGGTGGCACCATAGCCTGTAAGTGGTCCATCTGGGGGCACACCGAGCTAGCGGAAGGTTTGGCGAATGAATGCGGACATGGCGTGTGCCTTTCCCCGTGGTCAGGGATGGGGTTGCAGCTCCCGTGGACATCGTCTCCCCCGTCCCCAAGGGGAGCAGCTGCTTCCACTTGCAGGACGCGGTGTGGTTGACCCTGCTACAGGGCTCGGTAGCTTCCCCAAAGCCATGCAGGTTGCTGTGCACATCACTTGTAGTGATGGGAATTTCCTATCCCAGCTTCAGAAGCAGCTGTGTTTGAGATTTTTACAGATGCCTTGGAAATGTGTCTTGACCCTCCTGCCACCACCGAAGCCCTGGCAGCATGTGTGGTGGTGCTTTCGGCATTGTAATGGCTTTTTCAGCTTGCATAGGACCTGGTGGAGGTTTTCCGAGGTTCCCAGCTCTGTTTTGCCCGACTCCAAAATTAACCGTGTAACCTTCCTAAAAATACTCAGAGGGCAGTAGCTCCCGGAGAGCACCAGCACTGCTTGCTCCCGGTTTCTAGACCAAGCCATCGGAGAGATGAGATCACCTGGCAACATGTGTCTCGCAGTCCTGGAAAGCCCTTGGCTTTCTCAAAGTCTCCTGCAGGATGCAAGAGTCAAGATCTGGATCTGAACCTGCCTTTCCAGGCCAGCCCGCTTCCCGCAGCACCCTCCTCTTCTTCTCCTTGCTCCTGGCAAGAGCTGGTGCCTGCCTGCACATCTCTGCTTGTGGAGATGGTGCCAGCTTCAGGTTTAACATGGCAGGAGCATCGCCAGCTGCCCCAGGCACCTTGGGAGAGAGGAAGGGTCCATGGCCTTTCCCCAGAGCATCTCCCGAGCCTCCTCATGGGTGTGGGAGGCCCAGGTGAGGAGGAATAGCCGGGCCCTTCCTCTCTCTCATTTTTTTTTTTTTTTTTTAGGCATGTAGGAGGAGGGCGGAAAGGGCTCGAGGAGGAGGGAGGGAGCTGAATTTTCCATGAGCAGCTGTCAAAATGTAATCTCCTGTGTCGCTCGGGCTGGCAGCTTAGGCAGGATAAATTAACGGGGATTTCGGGGAATGTGGAAAATACCATGGCCCGGAGGGGGCCGGCCATGTGGGGAGCGGCCCTTTCATCTGCAGGACTGACTCCGGGCCCCAGCGCCTGCCTGAACTGTGCAGGGATGCTCCGAGATGCTGGGCTCGGCGCCTGTCACTGTTGGGTGCCGGCTGTCCCCTGGCCTCAGTGGTTTTCCATCCACCACCTTCCCCCAAAAGTCAGCCGGAAAAGGGGCGAGGAAGCCCGGCCCCCTCCTCTGCCTCCCCTTTCCTCCCCGCCACTCCCGGTGCCTGCTGTGGAGGGGGATGCCAGCAGTTGCTCTTGCAATGCCAAGTATTTGTCCCGACAGCTGGGGTGCAGGGCGGCCCCCCGCCCCAGGGGCCTTTCCACACCAGCTCCTCCCTCCCTCTCAGACCCAGGAATTTATGCAATTGCATTTTCATAATTTTATATTTTCTCCCTCCATCTTGTGAAACGCAGAGCCAGGAAAGTGTGTGTGTTTCTGTGCTTGGCTCAGCCCCCGGACCCGTGCAGCAGCCAGCGACTGTGGCTGGAGCATGCTGTGCACGTGCTGGGGTTTAAGCCCGGGCCCCTCTGTCTGTGCAATGTCCCTGCGTCCTTGCCGTGGGGCTGCGGCGTCCCTGGGGGTCCCCGTCCCCCAGCCAGCTGCCCAGGGAGCACCAAGGAGCGTGACGGGTGTTTGTACTGGCTATTTATAAACGTGCTAAAGCTACCCCAGCTAGCAAAGAGGCCTGGAGATATGGCAACAGCCGCTCACTGGAGCCTGCAAAGGGCCCTGCTCTTTCCCCGGCTCCTGCTGCTTTGCTGGCAGCTGGCGGTTGTGCCCTGGCAGCCGTGGGCCGGGTGCTCTCATCCGGGCCCTCTCCCTTTGCCCCGGTTGCACGTCTCGTAGGATCCCTCTGGGTGCTGCTGGAGCCAGCAGATCTGGGACAGCTGTTTAAAATAACACATTGGCACAGAAAAAGGGGGGACCAGAGAAAACGAGGTCTTCCCGTGCAGTGCACGGGGGACGGTACCTAACCTCTGCAAATGCCTTGCCCTGACACCGAGTTTGCAGCCGAAACACCTTTTCCAAAGGGAGCCCTTCGCAGCTGCCCCATGCCAGGGGCTCGCTGCTGGAAGCTGGTCCCCGGAGCTTCCCCAGGAGGGACCGGCGCCTGCGATGCTGGCAAGACTGTCTGTGTTCAAGCAGAATCGGTTCAGCTGAGGACAGGGGCAGGCGGGCTGCCAGGGGAGCCAGGGGACGGGAAAGGCGTCTCGCAAGGGGAGGCTAGTTGGGTCTTGCAGAAGGCAGGCTGGGAGGCTATCTGAGCCTGCTCTATAAATACACCAGGCGGGTAAACACTTGGGAGGAGAAAAAAACCCAACTATTTCAGCTAATGGGCACTGCTGCCACAAGGTATCAATCGGTCAGGAGTAAAATTAGGCTGGGGAGAAGGCAGATGGGTGCTGCTGCCTGTGAGGCTCCGGCTGCCGGCGCTGCCCTTTCAGCTGGGGCTTGGTGCAAATGGGGCTGGACTCACAGCAGAGACCCTGCGGCTCGGCCCGGCTGGGGCAGGGATGTGTCCCTGCGGTGGCATGCTGCGGGCCAGCCTGGCACCCTGCCAGAGAGGCCCCTGGGCTCAAGGGCTCCTTGTTTTAGCAGGTCCCTTTAGAGCCAGTCCCCCACCATCCGTGACACTCATCCTTGCTGTGCCCTCCTGGGAAATAACCACCCTCCAGAGGGGAAGGAGTCGGCATCCCTGTCCTAGGCTTTCATCGGGGGAGCTGGGAAGTAATCTGTATTTATCACGGTTGCTAATGAGAGGGTGCTCGGGTGTTGCGCTGTTATCCTGGCTGTTTGCACGGCAAAGGTCTGAGCTGCCTCCCATTAAAGCCACTCACACTTTCTCCCTTCCAAGAAGGAAAAAAAATGCCCTCGCCACATCCACGTGGTGGCAAACGAGAACCTGATTCATCCTTAGATAACTTGTGTATGTTCTTTTTCTCTTCTTTCCTGAGCAGCCTTTGCATATATATGAAGAAAGCTCTTAAGCGGCACTGCAGTCAAACCTGATCTGCTTTTAGAAGACAGGTCCTTAAATTACCCTCTCCCTCTCTGCAGGCAGGGAATTGCTAGATATTCTGGTGCAAACCCATGGTGGCGGTGGTGGCACGCACGTGTTCGGCTGCATCGGCTTGAGCCCCACTGTGCTGGGCAGTGACAAATGGCTTGGCCTCGAGCTGGCTGCGGTGGGAGGGCAGGGAGTCCCAGGCCAGTGACCTGCAGGTCTGGTTGGGGATTTGATCCCCAGGAGTTTGGGGCTTGGAAAACCTGGGTTTGGGGTAGCCTCGCTCGGTGGCACTGGGGATGATGCCAGCGTGGTCTGCATGGCTCGAGCAGGTGGTAGCCCCATCCTTGTGCCCGAGCAAGGACGCAGAGCAGATCTGGACATCACGGCCAGCTTCACCGAAGAGTGCAGGTCACGAGGCAGGTCTGGGTGACAAGGCAGGGCCAAGGTCAAGCTGGGATGTCAGCCTGTGCAGTCCCCCTGCTCCTGGGGCTGCTGGCTGGCATTGGAGGGGCGAGCACCCACCTCACTCCTGCAAAAAGCTGGAGAAAGCAGCAATTCGGGCTCGTGGCTCCGGCCTGTCCATCCTCTGCTGCGGCCCTACAGAAAAACCTCCTTCCTTGCAGCTTTTCTGGCTCAACTGTGCGGGGCTGAGTTATGGCAGGAGGGACAGCACTGTCCTGGAACGGGGACGTGCTCCTGCACTTGCCAGGCGCGGGGTGCTGTGCACCCTGGGCTGCTCCTCGCCCTTTAAGGCCCGGCAGCAGCTGAGGACCACGTGTGCGCTGCCTTGGCACGCTCTCCATGCCCTCTGCGTGGCAGGCACGGGACGACCGGCGCGCTGGCTTGGGTGGCTGTCCC